>NC_034600.1:13375885-13377071 GCF_900095145.1 Mus pahari
ATCTATCTTGTTGATTTTCTCAAAGAACCAGCTCCTGGTTTGGTTGATTCTTTGTATAGTTCTTTTTGTTTCCACTTGGTTGATTTTAGCCCTGAGTTTGATTATTTCCTGTCATCTATTCCTTTTGGGTGAATTTGTTTCTTCTTGTTCTAGAGCTTTTAGGTGTGCTGTCAAGCTGCTAGGGTATGCTCTCTCTAGTTTCTTTTTGGAGGCACCCAGAGTTATTAATTTTCCTCCTAGTACTGCTTTTATTGTGTCCCATATATTTGGGTATATTGTGGCTTCATTTTCATTAAACTCTAAAAAGACTTTAATTTATTTCTTCCTTGACCAAGTTATCATTGAGTAGAGTGTTGTTCAGCTTCCACATGTATGTGAGCTTTCTATTATTTGTTGTTATTGAAGATCAGCCTTAGTCTATGATGATCTGATTGGATGCATGGGATTATTTTGATCTTCTTGTATGTATTGATGCCTGTTTTGTTATTGATTATATGGTCAGTTTTGGAGAAGTTACCATGAGGTGCTTAGAAGAAGGCATCCTTTTGTTTTATAACAAAATGGATGTAATGTTCTATAGATGCCTGTTAAATCCATTTGTTTCATAACTTCTGCTAGTTTTACTGTGTCTCTGCTTAGTTTCTGTTTCTATGATCTGTCCATTGATGAGAGTGGGGTGTTGAAGTCTCCCAGTACTATTATGTGAGGTGCAATGTGTGTTTTGAGCTTTAGTAAAGTTTTTTTTTTGAATGTGGATGCTCTTGCATTTGGAGCATAGATGTTCAGAATTGAGAGTTCATCTTGGTAAATTTTTCCTTTGATGAGTATGAAGTGTCCTTCCTTATCTTTCTTGATAACTTCAGATTGAAAGTTGATTTTATTTGATATTAGAATGGCTAACTCCAGCTTGTTTCTTGGAACCATTTCCATCTTTTTACTCTGAGATAGTGTCTGTCTTTGTCACTGAAGTGGGTTTCCTTTATGCAGCAAAATGCTAAGTCCTGTTTACATATTCATTCTTTTAGTCTATGTCTTTTTATTAGGGAATGAGTACATTGATATTAAGAGATATTAAGGAAAAATAATTTTCATTTCCTGTTATTTTTGTTGTTAGAGTTGGAATTCTGTTCATGTGGCTATCTTTTTTAGGTTTGTTGAAAGATTACTTTTTTGCTTTTTCTAGGAC
>NC_034600.1:13377579-13393674 GCF_900095145.1 Mus pahari
CATCTGCCCAGGATCTTCTGGCTTTCACAGTCTCTTTTGAGAAGTCTGGTGTAATTTTGATATGTCTGCCTTTATATGTTAATGTGAGACCTTTTTCCCTTACTGCTTTTAATATTCTTTCTTTGTTTTGTGCATTTGGTGTTTGGATTATTATGTGATGGGAAGAATTTCTTCTCTGGTCCAAACTATTTAGAACACTGGAGGCTTCTTGTATAGTCATTGGCATCTCTCTCTTTAGGTTACAGTAGTTTTCTTCTATAATTTTGTTGAGGATAATTACTGGCCCTTTAATTTGGGACTCTCTGCTCTCTCCTATACCTATTATCCTTAGTTTTAGTCTTCTCATGTGTCCTGGGTTTCCTGGATGTTTTGTGTTAGGATTTTTTTGCATTTTTCATTTTATTTGACTGTTGTGTCAATGTTTTCTATGGTATCTCCTGCCCCTGAGATTCTCTCTTCCTTCTCTTATATTCTGTCTGTGATGCTTGCATCTATGACTCCTGATCTCTTTACTAGGTTTTCTATCTCAGGGTTGTCTCCCTTTGTGATTTCTTTATTGTTTCTACTTCCATTTTTTTTTTTTTTTAGCTCTTGGATGATTTTGTTCAATTCCTTCACTTGTTTTGTTATGTTTTCCTGTAATTCTTTAAGGGATTTTTGTGTTTCCCCTTTAAGTACTTCTACCTGTTTTTTCCTTTATTTCTTTAAGAGAGTCATTTATGTCCTTCTTAGTCCTCCATCATTGCCATGAGAATTGATTTTTGATTCTTATCTTGCTCTTCTGGTGTGACGGTGTATCCTGGTCTTGCTATGGTGGGAGAATTGGATTCTGATGATGCCCAATAACTTTGGTTTCTGTTGCCTTTGTCTTATACTTGGCTCCTGCCATCTGATTATCTCACGGACTCCCTGCTCTTGATATATCTGACTGGAGCCTGTCCTTCCTGTAATCCCGGTTGAGTCAGTACTCCTCAGAGTCTAGCTTTCTCTGTGATCCTGTGATTCCAGGATCCTGTGATCCTGAGATTATGGGTGTATCAGAGTTCCTGGGAGTCAAGCTGCCTCTGAGACCCTGAGATCCTGGTGTGACCAAGCTCCTGCGATCCTGGGATCCTGTGATCCTAAAATCCTGGGCATGCTAGAGCTCCTGGGAGTAGAGACTCCTCTGGGGACCATGGGACTGTCTGCTGAGTTTGGGTCTAAGCTCTATCCATCTTTGAAAAATGTATTAGATAATTGTAACTCTAAGGCATGTATTTCATGCATTATATTTATTTTATTTTGAGACTGGGTTTCTTTGTGTTGCCCTGGTTATCCAGAGAATTGCTCTGTAGACCAGGCTGGCCTTGGACTCAGAGATCGTCCTGCCTCTGCCTCCCAAGTGCCAACATATTTATTTTAGGAGTATTAGTATAACAGGCTGGCTGTGTACATCATGGGTAGAAAACAGTGAAACTACTGCTTTCCTCCTCACAAAAGTTAGTGAGCCAGTCTACAGATAGAAGTACCCAGTGGCAGGACAGGCCTCCCTAGTTAAGGAAGATTTAAGTGTGTGCATGCTTAATAAAGGGGCTGTTGGATGGTTTGGGGGCCATCTGCTTTTCTTTTAGAGGACTGGATTTGGTTCCAAGCCCTGGAAGAATAGCTATAATCCTTGTAACTTCAGCTTCAGTGGATCTAGTGCCCTCTTCTAGCCTCTGTGGGGGCAATGCTCTGCTGTGTAAAACACACACACACACACACACACACACACACACACACACACACACACACACACACACGACAACAACAACCATGACAATAACAACACCATCAAGAAGTCTGGAGAAATGGCTCAGTGGTTAAGAGCAAGTACTGCTCTTACAAAGGATCCATGTTTGGTTCATAGCACCTAGTCCGTGTGACTCACAGCAGCACCCTGTAACTCCAGCTGCAGGGGATCCAACACCCCCTTAAGATCCTCAGGCATCTGTACTTGAGCACATTCCCACACATAATTAAAAACAATGGAAACACATCTTTAAAAATGTAACCCCAAACTGTTCCTGGCAATCAGGAGAGCATCCACATAACCCTTGCTTAGACTAGGATAGTCTTAGCTACTAACACTAGCTCTCTTCTTAGGAACGTTCTTGATCTTTCTTACCGTTGGTACAAGCTAAGATCTCAGATGCTAGGATACCAGATGAAAGTCAAATGATTACTTCTTTGATCCTCTACAGGGGCAGTGTGATGACTAAAACAGGCTCTTCATTAACTAGAAGAGTAGTATGCAAGAGAAGCTAAGTTAACCTGCCTTGTTTGTTTGCCTGTTATTGTAATGAATTCTACTTGGAGAGTCTTTATTTAGGGGAACCTTGACTGGCCTTTAAAAACTTGTGTGTTATGTTGCAATTTGTGACAGTGGTCATTATCTCTCAGAAGAAGTAAAATGAGAAAATCTTATCACTAGACAAGTAGACTTGAGTGGAAATAAACATCAAGTAAAAAACGACACACAGACATGCTGGAGATGCAGTGTAAGCTGCTTTATCTTCTCAAGTCTGCTTTTCACACCCTCTATTGCTTCTTTAGGGTGTTGCTATTCATGAATAAAAATATTACTTTAAAAACAAAACACAAACTTCTTTGCTTTAATTAGGCAAAATGAAAGCCTTCTGTTACAATTTATATTATTAAAATTTTGACATTTCATAATGGCATACAAGAAATTCTATTTTTAAAAAGTGCTATATTAGAGTGGTGCTTTAAAATGATGATTGAATTTTTGTGATTATTATTTGATACAGAAATTATGGTGTAATGAAATTATTTTCGGTAGTCTCTTCTTCTATTTTAAATAGTCATCAACCTCTGCAGTGGTATGTAATCTGGGACAAATTAACTTTAGAAATGTAATTATTATTATTGAAAGTCACACATATAAAAGCAATGGCTATTTCTGTGGTGTCTTGAGCATGAAGCAGTCAATAAGTTTGCCCGTATCCAAATAGCTGAAGAGAGGTCTCTAATCCCAGGCTCCAAAACACCAGAGGACTGTAGAAGATGACTGAATTCAATTCAATAACAACAAACTTTAGGTTCCAAAGAAACTCGGGACAAAATGCTAACGGTGGTGGTGGTGCCTATTAGCTAGCCAAAGTGCAGGCTGGTAGCCAAGCTCACTTAGTACCAGTACCAGTGGTTCCTTTCAGCTCTTCCCTGGGCCCTAAACCTCTTCAGCCTAGGACCTTCATTTCTCTTCCCCAGCTTCTGATTCCTTTAAAAACCCTGCCCTTTAGGCTGCCTGCTGTCTTGCTCCTCCAGGTTGGCTTGTTTCTGTCTTGGCCCCTTCTTTGCTTTTGCTCCTCTCTCTCTCTCTCTCTCTCTCTCTCTCTCTCTCTCCTCTCCCCCTCTCTCTTTTTCCTCTCTTTTCTCTTCTCTTCTTTCCCTCTGTCCTCTCTCTCCCTCTCCCTCTTTCTTTCTCCTCCCACTTCCCCCCCTCTCTCTTCCTTTATCCTCCTGTTCTCTCTCCCTCACTTCTCCCTCCCTTCATTTCTCCTTCTCTCCCTCCCCTTCTCACCTCCCCTTCACCCACGTTCAGTATAGACTCTTCCAGATGAATCTAGCTCCCTCATATCTACAATAAAAACGGTCTCCTCAACCATTCCTTGGAGTGGTCATGCCCCCATTTTTACTCACAAAACACAAGGGGTATGGTATAAGCTTTGATCTAGCCATCAGTTCTTTCTAATAAATGGATGGATAGTAAGTCTGTGGGGTAAAGGGCACCATTTCTGCTGTAAGCACACATCTCCTCACACTTTACTATGTATTATGTATTTAAATATAGCTGATAGTACCTTTTGGTATACTTTTTCTTGCATCGGAGCCTTTATTAAATATTTGAAATATTCTGTTTAAAATGCTCAGTATGGGCTGGAGAGATGGCTCAATGGTTAAGAGCACTGACTGCTCTTCCAGAGGTCCTGAGTTCAATTCCTAGCAACCACATGGTTGTTCACAACCACCTGTAATGGGATCAGTTGCCCTCTTCTGATGTGTTTGAACAGAGTGACAGTATACTCACATAAAATAAATAGATAAATCTTAAAGGAAATGCTCAATGTTTAGCTCAAGGAATGCCTTTTTCTTAAAACAATTTTAAAATTTAATTTTTAAAGGGAATGACTACTTTATATACTAGTTATATCTTGTCCTATAGAAAGAATTGTGGGCTTTTGTTCATTCTTCACATATTTATTGAGCACTTTGTTTTGTTCATTCTTCACATATTTATTGAGCACTTTGTTTTGTTCATTCTTCACATATTTATTGAGCACTTGTTAAGCAGACATTGTGATGGATATCATGAATGAAAGCTGATTAAATACCACCATGGCCTCAAGGAAACTCATATACTCATGGAGAACACAAAACAAATAAGACCTTTGACATGTCCTAAAAACCTGGGACTGGGATGAGTCAAGAAGGATAAGGGAGTGTATAGGGAGGGCATAGAGCATAGTTGTTATGGGCCAAAGGGGCTTTTGTAGAGAAGAGAAAGGGAAACTGAACCCTGAAACATGAGTGAAATTCAGAGGGATCTAGTGGAGAGAAAGAATTCCTCCTGGAACATAGGCAGCAAGCATACTGTTTTGAAGGGAGAGGGAAGGGATTGAACATGTTCTGCCACCAAGCTATAGGGCCTAGCTCAGCAGTCTCCCTCTTAAACTGAGAAGACTTCTCAGGAAAGAAGTGCTGAAGCTGAGTCTGCATGTGGAGATGCACGAGACATTCTCATTGTCGACAGCTTGGATGTTAGTGGGCTGTCACTCACATTTAATAGAAGGAGTACAAACCTACTGACATAACTTTGTTCTAATAGTTCCATCCATTAATAAACTGAACAAAAGAAAAGTTGGGGCTAACATGGTTGTTAACAGGAGCTTGAGGATGCAAGTAGCAACAGAAAAATAGCAGTTAAATTGAGTAAGTAGGAAAGATTCCAGAAGTAAGGAATAGTCTTCATACCGTAATACTGGTGTGAGGTATTTCAGGACTAGTCCCTTCCAGCCTTGATCGCTGTAACCCTCGATATCAGTTTTACCTTTGCCTGCTCCTTATTATGGTTTATTCTTGAGACCAACAGCACTATAACATCCCATTTTGTCTAGTCAGTTTCTATTGTTTCTCAGTCTTTTTAAAATTTTTTTCTTTATTTTAATTTCGGTTATTTATTACAAATGATTCGTGTGTGTGTGTACATGTATGTAGTCATGAGAACAACTTTTGATAGTTGATCTTTTTTTTCTTCCACCATATGGATCCCAGTAATCAAACTCAGGACATCAGACTTCCTTGGCTCTAGATTTTATTTTACGTTTTACTTGACAAAATTGAATACCTTTATTTATAGGATATAATATGATGTTTTAGTACATATTTATATTGTGGAATGATTAAACTCAAGATAATTTAAACATTAATTATCTCTAATCACTTTTTTTTGTCCTGAGAACTTTTAAAATATAATCTTTAAACAACTTTGAGATATCCAATAGTGCAATCATTACAATGACTATTCTGTATACAGATCGCTAATGAAAAATTTTCCTGCTGAGCAGAAACTTTGCATTGCTTCATTGATGTCTACCCCATTCTAATGTACATCTGACTACAAGGCCCCAGTAACATCAACCTGTTCTCTATTTCTTTCAGTTTGACTTTTGAAGACTCTACATATGTGTGAGACAATGTGAATCTGTATTCATCAGGAGTGGGTGAGATCCTCTGTCACAGTAGAGCCAGTTTATTTCATCAACCTGATCAGCATAGTGGAGGATATATCCTATCCTCTCCAGGGTCAAAGGCATTTCCTACATACCGTTGCCTGACGAGTGAAGTAGTTCTGTCAGAGAGTGGGATGAGCTTGGAAAGGCAGCACTGATATCTGGGGAAAATCATAGTTCTACTGGGACAGATGGAGGGACGAGAATACTGAGTAGGCAGACAACAGTGTGCCCAGCCAACTTGTTCCCTTCTTCCTGTTTGTTTGTTTTGAATGGAAAATGGTATCTTGAGCAGGAGGAAGAATGCTTAAACCGCTGAGGCATACAGGGCCTGATCTTAGTGGTCTCTAACCCTTTGAACTGAGTGGATTGGTACTTAGGGGGAGACAGTGTCAGTGTTGAGCTGTGGAGACCATTGCTTCATAATTCCCTCTTTCCTTCCTGAACTGTAGTTATAGATTTCTGCACTCATTCCTGTGGCTTGCATGTACCATAGAGTAGAAAGGAGTTGTAGGCATTTATTTTGCTGTAAAAAGTATTTTTAGGTGTTTGTGGGCTGTGTATCAATTACTGTATAACATAGAATTAGGAAGGAATGTGAAGAATATATTTAGCAACTGCTGATAATATTTTAAGAACATTTGATTCTGACACATGGTATATAATTTATAGAGATGCAGGTTACATCATCAAAAGGTTATATACTGGGAAACCCACAAAAAAATCTGTAACTAAAATACTTTCTTGAAACACAGACTGAGGAATGTTTCCTCACAGAAGGAAAAGAAAAATGTGCTGCGTATGATTGCTCAGGTTTTTCTTTTCCTGACTGTTTATCCTCCTTTGTACTTTCTACCAAGCACAGTTGGAGGCTTTTGATGGGCAGCTGACCGAACCAGAAGAGATGGGTGTCAATTGGATGCTTGACCCTTATTTTTTATTCAGAATCATTCTTTCCCTCTGGCCTCATAAGGTGGAGTGAT
Source organism: Mus pahari (assembly GCF_900095145.1). Classification (NCBI taxonomy): domain Eukaryota; kingdom Metazoa; phylum Chordata; class Mammalia; order Rodentia; family Muridae; genus Mus; species Mus pahari. The sequence goes on from NC_034600.1 coordinate 13,384,334, forward strand.
ATCTTGCCAGAGGCTGGACAAAGATGAACATATCCACATATGGAAACGGCAGTATTCAACTGTATAAACAAATGCTAAAGATTTTTCTTGGAAGTTTGTTCAGGTCAACCATTCATGGGCACAGGGAGAATAATAATAATACTAAAAATAGTAGAAAACATTAATTTTTCACTTAGCATTTGCACACCGTTGTATTTTTCAGAATGTTTTGTGTACATTATCTTCTGTGGTTGAGTAAGTCTACTATGGATGAAGACTGGTAATATAATTTTCACTGATTAGGAAATCAAGATAGGATAAAGCTAAATGAAAACTAGGTTCAGACAATCAAAAAGTTTTCTTCTTTTCTTTGTGTGGTTTCTAGTAAAATAAAAACGTTTCTCTCCTCTTCCCTTCTCTCAAAGAAGGAAAAGAAAAGAAAGACTGAGTGGAAACAAACCCGAGAAAGTCTGCTTGCTACACTAAACACACATTCTCGGTTTCTGAAGAACACAGAATCACAGGGTCGGATTGTCCTGCAGGTGGTGGCTGGCCACAAGCGATGAGCAATGGCAAATGTCCTAAAGGACCCTGGAGATGTTTCCAGCTTTCATCTTTTGCTTCCTCCTCAGGTGGCGACTCACACACCGGCCAGTCCTCCTAGGTATATTTCCTAACCTAACCTAATCTCACACCTTGCCTGAGAGGTTTCCATCTCGCTGTCGCGTGTTCTCCAGCAAGGGGGTACCACTGTGAGATTGCGCATGCTCAGTGGGCTCAGTCACATCGGTTGAGAATTCCTTTAGGAAAATACAACTAGGGAAAAGAAGGTTTCTGGGAGTCTTTGACATTATGTGTGTTACTTCATGGTTACTCCATTCCTAGATTGCCCCCAGACATAATCTTAAAAATTTGGCACATAGTTGTCCACAAGTAAACAGCATAAAGAACTCCTAAACTTGCTGTTAGAAGGAATGTGCTGTATGATTTTGTGTGTCCTGAATATAAAATAGAAATCTGAGTATAATATACCTTTGACAGCTGCTGAGAAACAATGTAATTTGTCTGCAACTAAAGCAGCAGAAAATAAAAGCAAAAAAAAAAAAAAATTAAAAAAATAAGTAAAAAGTAAAAAGAGGCTCATGAAGATGAAGAGCCTCAGGCAATACGCTTAAGCCATCTCTGATCTGGATGTTTGAGAGAACTTTGGTAACACCTTTCTTGCTCTTGTTGGTGATAAGAAAGCCGCAATTCCGCTTAAATTCGAAGGACAATGGAGACTGGCAGGGTGAGGGAGCAGCTCATCATCTTAATCGCAGACACAGAGGCTGTGTCTCTCAGTAGCAATGCACTGTATCCTTGCCCCAAACAATCTTTTTCTAGCTCTGTATAAATTACCTACCTGGCAAAATGAAGACTAAAGCTGCGAGCAAAAATACTCTTCTGTGGGTGTGATTGTATTCCTGGCCAAGCGGAGTTTGGACTTCTTCCACGAGCAGGGATGCCTGGTGGTAGTACTAACTTTAACACCCAGAGCTGTCAACAAACAGAAGGCGCCTGGCTGAGCAGGATCAGGAAAGGAGTGGGGAGATGGGAAAAACAGGCAGGGACTTCAAAGGACTCAACCCCAACCCCCCAAAGGGAACCAACCTGGGAGAGAAACTGTTCTCAGGGCTGGGCTCCTTTGTCTCCTTTTCTCCAAGGACTCCATTCTGTCCGGTTTCTTCTGGCTTATCTGGAAGCACCAAGCATGAGGACATGCAGATTTTAGTTAGGAGGCTGGAATCACCGCTGGCACTCCTTCCTCCTATCGGGGTCATTGAGCACTTCCTAAAGTTGTCTTTCTCACAGTAGCTCTAATCACAATGGTTCTTGCTGTTGTGAACTGAAACTTTGCTCAAAGGAAAAAAATAAAACACGAAAAACTAGACATAATTGAATATTTCACAAAGTGGACTAGAACTTTACAATTGTGAAGAGTTGGAATGGTGCAGATTAAGTGCCAACGTCATCTTGGATTCTGCATAGTCCCCTTAGTAGCTATTTATTACCCACCTCTGTATCTAACATAGCATCCTCTCAACTATCAGTTAAAACCTTCTTAAATTTATCTATTTAGCAGACCACTAACTTCCCTCTTTCCCAAAGCGAAGCACATCATTTGGTAGCATCAGAAACCTGCAGTAGAGACTTTTTCACCCTGCTATAACCCAGCCATATGCTCTCCTTACCAGTGTATTTGGTAAACACTCTGATTTATGGCTTTCTTTTGTCCTATGACCATAAAAAGTTCATGTGTCTTTCACATTAGAGCATGCCATTCAGGATAACCTGAGGCTGTGGTCACTAATACTTAGCACAGGAATTAAGGCCAACACTGACAAGTGTGAATAAAAAAATATCCTGCATGGCAAAATGAAACAGTCATTGAAGAGAAGTGGAAGCCCCCAGAATGGGAGAGATATTGCCTAGCTATACAATTTATAGAGGATTAGCATCCAGATATAGAAAGAATTCGAAAAATGAAGTCACAAAAACAATTTACTGGGCTATGGATATGAAGAGAACTCTCAAAATAAGAAATAAAGATATCTAACAAAATATTGCTGAAGTGTTCATTATCCTTTTCTATTACAGAAATGCAAATTAAAGTTACTTTCACATTTCATCTTACCACAAACAGAATAAGGAAGTTCAGGAAAACAAACTGATGGCATTGCAAGCTGGTATAGTTGCTCTGGACATCAGTGTGGAGAAGTATCAAAAAGCTTAAAAAGTTCTCCATATGACCCAACTATACCATTCCTTGTGATCTGCCTACAGTCCTCAACATCCTACTCCACTGTATATGAGCCACCAAATGACCAGAATGACAAGATATCTTGAAAGGTGCAATAAAGGCATATTTATTCTGGGGATAACCACCAACCATACAATTGGTCTTAAGGCCCATTAAATAAGAAGGATTTCATACCTGGTTCTGTAAACCTAGCCTAGTACCCATAGCTATTAAAGCCATAGATGCTAGAGGAGAAAAATCTTACTGCAATTTTCCTACACAGGTATAATTTCTCACTGCATTCTAAACATTTTCCTATACCCACTGGTAAGTATAGCTCTCAACCATCATTAAAGAACTTTTCTGCCTCAGGGAGAAACTATCACAGGACAACCAACCAGGCAAAATGCAGGGAACAACTCACTGCAGCATTACCAGCACCAACTAGTACATCTACAACACAACCCCTAAAGCTAAGGGAACACTGAGGAAGAGGAGCGATGGAAGGATTACAAAAGCCAGGGGACTGGGAAGTCTGATGCAAGATTGTGTCTTTTATACACAGTGTGATAGCGAAGCTGCACACATGAAATATCAACAGTATGGCTGCCTTAGCAAGACATGAACAGAGAGAGCAGCAGTTGACCTGTCAGCGTAGACGAGGGCGATCTCATAAGGCCCTGATCCTGAACAGGAGCAATAGGCAAGTAATGGCTGTGGAGAGGGAGAGTGAATCTTCTCTATGCATGAACACCTTGATAGGTTAACCAAAACAAGGGGTTAGACATAAGCATGTGTTCACACAAGTAACGTAAAAGGGACTAAGCAAGTTGAATTCATACATTTACTTGTATTTACATAGTGACAATAATAATTAAAGAATAAGATGCCACAAATTTAAGAGGGATTCGGAAGTATGGGAAGATGGAGGGTGAAAATAATGTAAATACAATAGTCATATATGAAATTTTCAAAACATTCAACATCTCATGAAAAAAGAAAATATAAAATATTAATAAAACACCGTGCTCTAATATAATCCTCAAAACAAATGAATTATTTCCTAATAAGTGATGGCTTTCTTGGTCTATTCACATAACATTTTTGTTTAGATTTAAAGATCATAGTTATTTAATTCACTTTCAAATTAGGTTTTCATAAATATAGATCACTAATAAAGTGTACTTTAGATATCGTCATGGTAGACCATTTGTGTGGGTTTAGGTCAACTAATTTTAATCTACTGGGGTATATTTATAAATGGAGATGCAATTAGTTTTAATCCTTATGTAAGCGTCTTGTTTGCTAATGTGAAAACTTAGGCATATGTCTAATTAACAAACAGCAGTTTTTCCTCTTAACACTCAGCTATTGACCAGATGAATAGATGAAGAACTTCAGAATTGCAAAAGAAAATACAGAAAACCCAAGGCGATATGGTCATTGTATTGAAGATATTAGAAACTAGGGCTGTTTGCTTGGTCTACAGTGTTGGGTATTGTGTTGCATGTAGTTTTTTCTTTTTATTATTAGGTATTTTCTTCATTTACATTTCAAATGCTATCCCCCAAGCTTCCTATACCCTCCCCCCCACCCTGCTCCCCAACCCACCCACTCCAGCTTCCTGGCCCTGGCAATCCCCTGTACTGGGGCATATGATCTTCGCAATACCAAAGGCCTCTCCTCCCATTGATGGCTGACTGGGTCATCTTCTGCTACATATGCAACTAGAGACACAGCTCTGGAGGGGTACTGGTTAGTTCATATTGTTGTCCCTCCTATAGGGTTGCAGACCCCTTTAGCCCCTTGGGTACTTTCTCTAGCTCCTTCATTATATGCCCTGTGTTCTATCCAATAATGACTGTGAGCATCCACTTCTGTATTTGTCAGGCATTGTCATAGCCTCACAAGAGATAGCTATATCAGGGAAATCTTTCTCGAATATGCAATAGTGTCTGGGTTTGGTGGTTGTATGAAACTCAAGAAGAAGGAAGACCAAAGTGTGGATACTTTGCTCCTTCTTAGAATGGGGAACAAAATATACCATGGAAGAAGTTACAGAGACAAAGTTCAGAGCTGAGATGGAAGGAAGGACCATCCAGAGACTGCCCCACCCGGGGATCCATCCCATATAGTTTTAAAAAATGCTACCCCCTTTACCTGGGAAAGCTACTGCAAGATCAGCCCCTCCTGGCTCCCTTTTGTTCCACCTGGCTTAGCTCTGGGATTGACTCCCACCAGCCCTAACTGAAGACCCTTGAATCTACAGATAAAAGCCACACACCCAGCCTGTCACTTTACAGCTTGCCTTCCATGGCACAATTGCTGGGTGCAGATACCTCCTGCCCGGAAAGGTGTGCCCTTATCAATATATTATCTCCTTCTCTCCTTCTGCCCTAAACTTAATGGTAGTTCCAAACATCCTTGACCACCCACCGCAGGCCCTAGCTCTCCCCAAGGCCTTCTGTGATTGCTGTGTTCTTCTTCCTCCAAAGCATGAGAGAAAGGCCTCTCTCTTTTCTTTCATCTGTCTTTTCCTCCACGAACCCAGAAGTCCCACCTGTACCCTCCACCCAGCAATTGGCCCCGGCCTTCTTTATTGACAAATCAAGAGCCAATTGGGGAATGACGTTAACCACTGAACCTCCCCTTACAGTTGTTGGTCTTCATCAATCTTAGACCTGTCCTAGAGAGCTGGGCAGCATCGTTTAACCATCTTATTATCTGCAAGCCTTTCAGCTGTCTCTCACATGTCCATATTGGCTCAAGGGACATAACACTCAAGATGAGGGTAGAAACCTCGATTCTCCCTGCTCCCTTCAAGTCTAATTCCACATGGCCATCAACAGTCACTCAAAACCTCAGGACCTGCAACTCCTGATCTGAGAAATAGGGATGATTAAGGTCCACTCAACTGATAGACTGTGGACAGTACGAGTGGATGCTGTGAATTTCACTAGGTTCTGTGTTAGAATTCCAGAGAAACACAGCAGTAGCTTAAGTAGCTATTTTCCTGAGTTATAATCACTTGTGTAGAAACATGTCATTCACTGCAGTTCAATTCCATTTCTTCCTTTTAAGACATACCAATTGTCCATTTCAAACACGATTCTATCTTGATAACTCAGTGGCTAGCTATAAAAAAAATACCAAATAACACAATGTGTGAGAGAGGCTGTGGACCTGCCTTGTGTGGTTGGCGACCACCTCTGTCATTTTCCAGGTTGTTAGCATCATACAAATGGCTGGTTCCTCTATAGCTTGGTCTCCACAACTCTTTAGGTGGCTGGTATCAGGAAGATTTAGGCAGCTTCTGGGGAAATCTCACATCATGACTGTTGGCCATTACTGTGTGAGTTCACTGCATCCCTCTCCCTTTAGGCTAAATACGTCATCCTTTTTTATCCCTTTATTTTTTATTTGGCAAGGTCACGATAAGGGGGACATGTTTCATTTCTATGAATTTAATGCAAATGAAGCAACAACTGTAGGGACTAGACCTCGCTGTTAACCTCTCCTTTCTCTCCAGAACACTACAAGGGATTTCTAGTATATTTTAAAAATTAGTAAGACTCAGAAGCAATTTATAGTGCACACCAATTATTGCACATCTTGGTGAAGTTCCTTTTTTTTTTTTTTTTAATAGTCCTCTATTAAGAGAAAAGCCAAATTTATATTTTGTTTATAGTTTGCTACAGTGGCTTCAGTGTAGAACATTTTCATATTAAAGCTGACAGATTCTGGGAGGAACAATTACTTCAGTACAGCTAGGCTGTCTGGGCAACAGCCTATCAGGTGATTTTGCATAGAAGCATGTCAGATCCCAGATTATGTTGAGTACTTGTCCAGAACATAACAGCTTATGTTGAGTACTTGTCTACAACGTGGGGTGAAAGGTTTCATTTCCTCACAATCCACAAACTCAGCGAAATACAAGCTGGGAAAGAAAGGCATGGCTGACAGTCACAGGGAGGCAGGTCTGGGGCTGAAGTGAGGGTGAGATTTACTAGGAGAGGCAGAACTCTAGGAATAGTGTGCGTTTAACCTTGTAGAGGAAGGAGCCCGAGCCTTGGGGGTTCTGTGGGTGTGTCTGAGACCATGCAGGGGGCAGAGCATCACTTTTTAGTGGCGTCAGAGCTTCATAGGAATAAAAGAAGTCCAGTCACAATGTGGTGTTATAAAAAAATGTATGTATTTGATCTTTGTCCTGATTGCCGTCACGATTTCCCTAAAGTAGTTGGATTCTCTTGATTAGTAAGATTGTCTTTTGTAGCCAATGAGATTATAGGTAGCCAGCAGAAAGACCAAGACATAATTAGTAGTGTGGAACTTTTAGCTCCAGCCACTAGTCAATCTTTGGGGAAGGGACAGGAGCTGGTGTGTGAACTGATTGTTGTGGACAGGGATTAGCCGGCCACGCTTACCTAATGAGACCACCACTGTATAATTTTGCAGATAGCACTGGAGAGCTTCTGCTGCAAACACTTAAAAACGCTGTGGGTGGGCTGCTCCGAACGGGCGCAGAAGGGCTGTGTGGTCCTCGACCCTCACTCCTTGTTCCACAGATCCTTTCCATTCCGCTCTTCTGAAGTCATATCCTTTACAATGAAGCAACATATCTGAGCAAAAGATTCTTTTTCAAGTTCTGTGAGCACCCCTAGCACATTAATAAAACTGACATGCGGTTGTGGGAGCGCAGTGTTGTTATATTGTGGGCCACATTAATCACACTGTATGCCTTCACCTGTGAGATCTATGCTAAAATGGGTAGCTTGGGAGAGAGAGACCATCTAGTTGGTGTCTTGACAGTCGCATTTTAGTTTGTGTGAGGAAAAGCTCCATGTGTTTGGTTCAGAAGAGTAAGTAAAAAAGTAGAGCCGCCGGCACAGTCACAACAGAAGGCAGATCCCTCCAACGCAGGGAAGTCTATGCACTGGAATGTCTCTGGCCCTACCCAAATTCCTGCCTGAATACATTCACCAATGTAAAAACATTCCCGAGTGTGGCCTTTGGGAGCTGAGTGAGTCAAATTTCACAAGTGAGATTAAGTCCCCTTACACAAACGTTTGGAGTGGAGAGTGCTCCTCTGCCCTCCGGTTTTGTCCACTCCAGGGCACTCCTGAAATTCAAGACTATATCTTCAGGAGGAGAGCAGTCTTGCCTGAAGAAGCAAGCTTGCCAGCATTCTTAGTTTAGTCTGCAGAAGTGTGAAGAACACATTCTGTATATAAATGCCAGGCTCTGGTACCCTGCTACTGCAGCACAGATAGACCAAGGACTGACTCATCTTCCTGCTTACCAGACTGTCTATATGAAGTGGGGCTCATACGTGAAAGAAACCCTCTTAACTGTAGACTGTAGTAATGGGCATCGAAGCAGACATAGTGTAAGATAAGAGTTTAAAAAATGGAAGAAAATTCCCTGGAAAATGTGTTTTCAGCATAATAAAAACAAAAACAAAGCAACAAATAGAGGAGTAAAATCAAAACAACAACACACATGCACAGAGGTCTTTACAGGAAAAACGAAAACAACAACAACACACGCACAGAGGTCTTTATAGGAAAAACAAAAACAACAACACACGCACAGAGGTCTTTATAGGAAAAACAAAAACAACAATACCATGCACAGAGGTCTTTATAGGAAACAACACACACACACAGAGGTCTTTATAGGAAGCTTTTCTCCTTCCACCACTCTCTCTCCAGAGTTAAAGAAGGAAATAAAGAGGAAAACATATTTTTTATTTTATATATATTTTTATTTTTAGGCAGTCTCATGAAGCTGACTTCAAATAGGCTATGTGGTCCAAGGGTGTTCATGAACTGCCGATCCTCTTGTCTTCACTTCTCCAGTGTTACGGATCATACGTGTGTATCACCACACCGTTCAGGAATGCAAAATTAAAGGTTTTTTTTTTTTTTAGCATAGGAGATACCAGATGCTGTGAAAACCTAGTAAAAAAATATCAGGAAGCAAATAAAAAAGAATAAAAGGGCAACTATTAGGAAATAGACTATGATACACTTAAGAAAATCAATCCAAATTATTTTAAAACATAAGGAAAGAAACCAATAAAACAAACTTCAAAGAATAAACTGAGATCATCTGGTTAAACAGGCAAAACCACCACTACCACTGACAAAAGCAGATCACACAAAACCCCCCCAAAAGAAAGTAATTGGTCAGGAAAAATTAAGTCCTGACGATGTACTTTTAAAACAGCAATGGTCAATGCCTATAAGGTATTGTGTAGCTTGGTACTCTTTCTTATTTTTCCAGTTTTTATTAGGCATTTACTTCATTTACATTTTAAATGCTATCCCCAAAGTCCCCTATGCCCTCTCTCCCCCGCTCCCCTACCCACTCACTCCCCCTTCTTGGCCCTGGTGTGCCCCACTGGGGCATATAAAGTTTGCAAGACCAAGGGGCCTCTCTTCCCAATGATGGCTGACTAGACCATCTTCTGCTACATATGCAGCTAGAGACACGAGCTCTGGTTAGTTCATATTGTTGTTCCACCTATAGGGTTGCAGACCTCTTCAGCTCCTTGGGTACTTTCTCTAGCTCCTCTATTGGG
>NC_034600.1:13395819-13396406 GCF_900095145.1 Mus pahari
CCCTGATCCACTCAGACTTGGCCAATTGTGATAAAAACTGCATGGCACTGGTTTAGCGATAGAGTAGAGATGAGAAACCAAACTCTCTTGAATGGGCAGAGGTTTTGTTGTGCCTGTTAAGCGTTCTTGAACCCCAAAAGACCAACAAGGAGCCCGGTATAATTGTACCAGGATCTGTAGAAAATTTTAGCTCTAGTTTGGGCTCACTGCTGACCCTGACATAGCAGGCAGAGAGGTGAAGCTCCCAGCCCAGTCTTAAGCTAGAATTTATAAAGGCAAGTGAACAAGCAAGGGGATTTCTAGCCTACTACGTATCCGATTGGGAGGGCTGTTATGAAATTTGTTGACCTTTCAAATGATTGGATGGTGCTGGGAGCCAACCCATGACCTTAAGTTCTGCTTTCCTCCCGATCGGTGCTTGTTACGGAGTGACCTGGAGTCCAGTGCTAGGTGCAGGCCTTTCGGTAAACCCTGACCTCAGGGCCAGGCTCTAAGATGGAGCCTGCGCACAAGGTGGAGCTGGTCAAGATGGAGCCTGCGCACAAGGTGGAGCTGGTCAAGATGGAGCCTGCGCACAAGGTGGAGCT
>NC_034600.1:13396921-13401911 GCF_900095145.1 Mus pahari
AAGATGGAGCCTGCGCACAAGGTGGAGCTGGTCAAGATGGAGCCTGCGCACAAGGTGGAGCTGGTCAAGATGGAGCCTGCGCACAAGGTGGAGCTGGTCAAGATGGAGCCTGCACACAAGGTGGGGCTGGTCTGGACTCTCAGTTTCAGATGAGAAACATAAGACCGTTAAAGAAGCAGTGCTAGACAAACCAAGGGAAATAGTCCACATAAACACAGCACTAAGAACAATGAGTAGGCACATGTGATTTGTAAGTGCTTATTATTGAAACCCAAGGGAAGATGGGGCAGGAGACAGAAGATGGCAGAAAGTAAAAGAAGCTTGATAGCTGTGTCTTAAGTAACATAGTAACATTTAAGGTAGCAAATGGAGTAGTGGAAAACAAGCCTGTATGTGATTCCAAATACAAGCACTATAAAATAGTGAGTGAGGGAGTGGAGGGAGCACAAAGACTTGGGAGGAAACAGAAAATCAAATCTCAAAATGAGATAACCCTTAAACTGTCACCAGGACCTGGTTTTAAAATTACATGTTTATATAGAATCTATTTGATGTTATTTAAGCTATTATAATTCAGTAACAAAAAACATAAGAATGTGTTCAAATTTGTTTTATGAAGAAGGTACAATGTCAATATCAAAACAATTAAAGCTGAAAAAAAAAAAAACCCAGACCAATCTCACTACTGAATATTGATACAATTATATTACAATGAACTTTCAGCAGTATGATATTGAGGGGTATTTACCAGGGAAGGCTGGACATGGATTTAAGCCAATAGGAAGTCTTTATTAACCATCCAGCAACTACATTGGGCTGGGGTCTCAGAACAGCACCAGGCGTTTCTCAGTGAGCTTTTAAGTACAAAAACCATGTTCTGGGTTGACAATACTCCAGTTAACAAAAACAGTTAGCCAGAAGCCTGAGAAGAGGAAGAAAGCACAAGATTAGTACATTTTGCACATTAGACTTTCCCAGAACTATAGATGCTGATGGATTAGGTCATTTTGGCGGGTGGCACTCTGTGTGCTGAGTTCTATGGTACTCCCACTGTGGAGTCAGTTTTGCTAAGGTCCAAGGTCCTACTAAAATCTGGAGACCTGTTACGTAAAAACCCAAATGTTTTATTACTCAAAGATGTTCTAACATTTACAGTATAAATTTAAGATGATATGTAAAATTTTATATAGCATTAAGAAGAAAAATTACATAATGTCTATAGATACAGGAAAAGCATTTGACAAAATCCAATCTCCATTTTTAATTTACTGAAGAGAATACAAAGGAGAAATGCACTAACTATATGTTTCTTCTGGGTGTAGAAATGTCTATTTACAGATATTTATACATGCACTCACAGATATGTGTCTATTTACGTGCCATAATCACTCAAATGAAGATTTAAAAAAATAAGTTTTCTCACTAAAGTTGGGAATAAAATGGTGATGATGCTCATTTTTGCTACTATCATTTAATATTGGCAGCTTTAGCTAGAACAATTAGATAAGATAAACCAAACAATTTAAACTCAGAAGGCTAGGAACAGAAAAGATGAACTATGCTTGGATGTCTAGAGAGTTCATGACCGGGGAGATAGCGCAGTGAGTAACACTTGTCCTTCTAGCATAAGGATCGTGTTAGATTTCCATAGCTCATTTAAAAAACAGGCTACATGCAGGAGGGGGTGGTGACGAGGGAAGCAAGAGACAGGAGGAAGCTTAGGGGGTTGCTAAAGAGCCAGCTTAGTTTCCTTGGTGAGTTCCATTTTAGGCCAGCAAAAGATGGCCACCCACCTCTCCAACCCCCCAAAAGATATGAAAGAACAGAAAGGTTCCGAGGAATGACACCCAAGGTTGTTTTCTGGTTTCCATATGTGAGCACACACATCATGAAACACACACCCATCTTTATACACATACACAGACACACACACACACACACACACACACACACACACACACACAAACACATGAATGCACAGACATGTACGCACACATGCACACACTCTCACATACCTGGCATTGGCAGTAAGTGATTGTCTTAGTACATTCCTGTCTATCAAGGTTGGGGCCCCATGCAGATCATTAGTCTTCATTGTGAGCTGCTCATGGAGAAATCATGAAATGCCAAGAGATACTGGATGTATCCATCTTCTCCACTTAATTGCACAGGACACACGATGTTCTGAGAAGGTGGAGATATGCAGAATCTAAATATGAAGTCATCTTTACACTGCAGTTCAGAACCAAAGTCATCCAATTGTAGCATGTACACACAGTTGTATCCTCCCCCCAAATGTGTACACACATGTGCACACAATGATGCACACACACTCCCACATGCACATACACACATGTGCACACACACGCACACACATACAAATAGAGGAAAGCTTGTCAGTGAGTACACGCTGCATGGCATGTAACTCATTTGCTGAGAGGAGGTAAAGTTCACTCTGCCCCTCTCTGTGTGGCCCTTTCCATCCCATATGCACAGCAGTCTGGTCCCTCATCTGTTGCTATATGTCAGCATCTCTCACAGCCAGGAGCACCTGCTGGATAAGTCTGGATTCCTGAGTTTCTGTACTAGCAACTCTAAGACCCAAAGTGAGCAGAGAAGCTTCACCATGTCAGGCACATAGGTACCAATTCTGTCAGGATCTGTCTTTGTACCTCCCTCTTTCTATCTATCCATCTATCTATCTATCCATCCATCTATCCATCTATCTATCTATCTATCTATCTATCTATCTATCTATCTATCTATCTATCTGTCTGTCTGTCTGTCTGTCTGTCTGTCTGTCTGTCTGTCTGTCTGTCTGTTGAGACAGGGTTTCTCTGTATAGCCCTGGCTGTCCTGGAACTCACTTTGTAGACCAGACTGGCCTTGAACTCAGAAATCTGCCTGCCTCTGCCTCTCGAGTGCTGGGATTGAAGGCATGTGCCACCGTGCCCAGCTCTTTCTATTTATTCTTAAGGAAATTGTATTCTTAAAATATCCTTTGGGAATTTACTACAAATGATTTTATTGAAGCAACCAGATTATTTTCAAAGGGGTATTTACTGTTAAATTATACTGTAAGGGAGTTTATTATAACACTGGTAAAAACCTTTCCAAATCTCCAAATCTGGCTGTGCTTCAGAAGCATTCACAGGAACATGAATATATATATATATATGCATATATATATATAATTTTTTTGCAGGCTCCATCTCCAGACATTCTAAGTCCAGTTCCTATCCCATCTTTGAAGCCAGTACACTAACAGTAATTTTGGGTAGTTCTACCTTCTGGCTCTTTGATGAGCAACAGATTTATCACACACCATCGCACATGTGGAAAGCATGTACAGTGGAAATGTAGAGCTGAGAAAGGAACCTTCCTTAAAGAGAGGGATTGGTAGATATTACGTTGTGTCACAGCACTTCCAGGCGCTCCAATTTCTAAGCATTACTACTTAATATTTTCATAACAAATATACTCCTTTTTTTTTCCTCCAAGGACAAATGAAGAAGTGGTATATTGCTTTAATAGCTTGGGGATAATTAAGGTGGAAATTTTAGATTTCTTTGGAGATTCAGTTGTGCTATGTGATGGTTTTCTGGAAGCTGTATTGTGGGAAGGTATTTTGCTGAGGCAGACGACACTTGAGAAGATAAATTAAGTTTGGAAAGGGTATAAGTATAACCCAGTAGGCCGTGACTGACACTCTTGTATTGGTTCATCTCACAACGCTTGCTGATCTAACTGCCCTTTGTTTGTCATGACTTTGTAGAAAAAACCATGCCTCGTGGTATTCCACTTGCTTCTTGCTCCTTCTCTGGGCTTGTGCTGATTGGGCAGAGCCTTGAGGTTTCTTCTGGATCAACTGCTGTTGCTGATTTGTGTTTGGTGTTTGCCATTTGGACTGCACTGCTGTTAGCTGATTTGTGTTTAATGTTTTGGCCTGGACTACTGATATCCTGGCAATGAATTCTCCCAAAGATCTACTTCTAAATGGGTCCACAATGCTCATTTTCTTAACATTAACCTTTCTTTTCCTCTACCTCTGGTTGGTGGGCTGGAAGGTTGGTTGAAGAATTTAAGAACAATTATTAAAGTGGGTTTTGAAAATCTAAGCTTAAAGATTAGACTGCTTAAGGTATTCACGTGGAACCCTCAAAGATCCAAAGAACTCGGAGCCAGTGTAGCTCAAGATTCCATGCACCTCCCATCCGGGCCTTATCGGACTAAGAATGTCACATTCAATTAACAGCAACAGGAGCATTAGGACAAGAAAACCAAGCAAGCAAGCAAGCAACAAACAACCCTCTTCTCTGTTGAATGCCCTGTATATTTTCCCAGAAGTGACTCAAAAGAGAAACATCAATGCAATTGTCACAATCTTTAGTAAGAGGAAGGAGGAGACCTTCAAGGTGACAATGGAAAAAAGAAAAAGAATCAAGTAACTTTTTAAAAGCTAGGGGAAAGATCCAAGAAAAGAAAGCACAAATGAGAAAGACCATAGAACAGCAGGGTTTCAAAAACCCTCTTGAGTGGCCCCACTAATGGATATTGTAGAAATTTTAATACAAGTGGATTTGTTTGTCAAACTCAGTTCATTCTTACCTGCTCAATGACATGGCAAGCATTGAAAATGGTAATTTTTATGTATCTACTTGGACCATAATTCATAACTCTTGAATTTTTAAATCAATCCATTTTGTTTCTATCTAGAAAAACATTCACTTCAAGTTTTATTGTTAGAAAAACGTGGGAATGCTTAGATCTGGGAAATGAAAGCAAGGTTTGTACAGAATTGGTAAGTGCTCAATTACTGAGTGAGATATTCAGCTCCAAAATACATTTTATCGAGAAGTATTTGTTTAATAATTGAAGAAATAATATGAGATTCAAAATAAATGTAATAATGCATTGAATGATGCATATCTTCCTTCCTTCCTTCCTTCCTTCCTTTTTTTTTTTTTTTTTTTTTTTTTGACAAGGTTTC
>NC_034600.1:13402095-13413482 GCF_900095145.1 Mus pahari
TTTCTGAGTTCGAGGCCAGCCTGGTCTACAAAGTGAGTTTCAGGACAGCCAGGGCTACACAAATGCATGTCTTTAAACTCATCACTCAGGAGGCCGAGTCGGGGGGATCTCTGTGAGTTCAAGGCCAACCTAGTCTACAGAGCCAGTTCCAGAACAGCCAGGGCTAAACGAAGAAACCTTGTCTGGAACATGCCGCCCCCCAACAAATGTATCAATGCATTTTAATATTATATAAGTGGAATCTACCTCAAAGCTTACATGAAAGATGGAGTTGATGCATCAAGTTTTTAGTGTGTCTCCGCTGCTATTCCTGAATCTCTCCTGTTCCTTCACTTACTCCACAGTAAGGTACTTGGGAGGTTACAACTCATTTGTCAACAGAGTTTTCTCTCATCCTTTCTCCTTTCTGCAGTTACCTCACTCAGTTGTTAATTCATGTATCACCTAACCTTCATTTGCTTTTAAAAACAAGATCTGTTGGGTGTAGAAGGCTGAGCCATGAGATTGCTTTGAGCTTTTAACTGCTGAGCCATCTTTCCAGACTTTGTTTTTGTTTTTGTTTTGTTTTGTTTTGTTTTGTTTTGTTTTGTTTTTAATTGTTTATAAGGCACAACTAGTAACTGATGGGCACTTTGATATGAAACATTATGATGTCACAAATGAAAAATTCTCATCTGTGTAAAGTTTCAGTCTGGATGTTGCAAAGTATCATGAATTGAAGAGATGCCTAAATAATTATGCATAGAAATAAAATATTTTACAATAATTTATTAGGGTGTACATTTCCTGCTTGTTTTACTGTGGACCTTCGCATTTCACAGACACTGAGCTGAAGTGACTCTCAGCTTATTACCACAGGGTTATGCTCTTCTGAGTTATTTGGAGAGACTCCAGCTTTCCCAATATTATTTTGTCTGATTTGAAGAAGAAGGATGGGGCATGGGGGTTGGGGGGGTGGGCGTGGGGGATGGGATAGGGTGTTTCTGGATGGGAAATCGGGAAAGGGGATAACATTTGAAATGTAAATAAATAAAATATCCAATAAAAAGTGGCTATTTCTGACTAAAAAAGATTTATGTGGGTCCCAATATGGACTTTGCATTGCTAGAGTATGGTGCCTATATTACAGATTTACACCGATGACTAATATCCACCAATTACCAGTATGATTATGCCAGTGTGCTTATCATTTGTCCATTACTTACATTTAATCAGTATTAAAAAACAATCTTTTCTTAGCTTTTTAAAATAATAGGATAAAAGAAAACAAGAAAGTTTTGGAAGATTTTGTGTTACATTCTTTTTTTTCTTATTTTTTTAAATTTTTTAAATTTTTTTTGTGTTGCATTCTTGAAGAACCATTTTTGTTTCCCCCAATCGTGTTCTCTAGCTACTGCAGGAGCTTATTTACTGAATAACTGAGAAGGATCAGGAAACAGGGCAACAAGTGGTTTTCGGGATTATTATAAACCTCCCCCTGAATATTTACTCTGTGACCAGATCTTAATTCCCAACAGCTTTATTTTAGCCAGCGGCAGTTGGTGGGTTTGCCTTTCTTCTACACTTTTGTTTCCTAGGGAAATGGGCCCTTGGGTGAAGCATCCGTACACTCTATGCGTGTGACTGCTACCGACATAAATGGAGTGTAGCATGTAAACCAGTCTTTACTGCGGAGGGCTGATAGTGTTTGTCATTCCATCAGATGTCTTGTTTCCAGTTTCAGTGAGTACAAGTAGAGATATTTTTCTCTATCAGTTTGACTGCATTCCTTGTTATTCCCTTGTGATTCAGCTCTCATCCTGAGGTTACAGCTTTCATTTTACATTAGCAACTCACCATTTCAAATACTGATATATTCAGGTTACTGGCTGTCTAAGGGAAAATAGTGCATTGTACATACATCTTTAACTTGTTTTTTTTTATTTACTTGTTTATTTGGAGACAGACCAGACAACACTGCTTTCTTTTTGCAAGATTAGGAAGAGGGTATTAAAAAAAAAAAATCATTGTAAAGGTGAAATTTGGCCTGTTTAATGAATCTCATTTTAATAAATACTTAAAAGGGATATAATTAAAAACACTTTACCAGTAACACATCCAAAATGAGAAACTATGAAGACCTGCATTCTGGGGATCAGTTTCCCAGTTCTTACCCTGCACATGTTGATACTAAAGAGATTTAAAATGTATGAATGTGTTTATATTTCATTGCTATGGCACTAGGATAATATTAACACTCATCATTCTGTAAGCATAGTGACCCCACTCTCATCCTGGGATTGTGAAAAGAACCTTTCTTTTTTGTCACTGCACACGATTCTATGCCCTGATGACATCAGGCTTCTGCTGGACTCCATGGCGACCACTTGAATTGTTTCTAGTCTTTCGTTGTGACCATGTACAACTTATTGGTTACATCTGCTTTACATCTAAATAACAAGAACTATAAGATAGAAGCCAAGTGGGATTTTCCAAACCTTGACTTTCTTTTAATGAACCAGACTATAACTATTTTTTAAAGACTCCACGAGACAGTACCAGCACCTCTGCCCACTTATAAACTTATGCATATGGAACCTGAGACATTTCTGCTCCTTGCCTGGCCCAACTGCACACATTTTCTTCTGAATGTGCATCAGGGTTGCTTCCAATTGAGCCCCTACATTCGTAAACCATCTTTCTTGTCCAGAAAAGTACTTTTACAAACTGGCTCACTGCTAGTACATGTCTCCATGAATTACCATATCATTGTTTAAGAACAGGTCCCTTCTAAGCATGAGAGGGAGAGTTCTTTATTCTTTTGCTAAATTGGTCAGCCAAAGAACAGCTTTTGGTGAATAAAAGATATTCTCATTTTAGCAAATGAAGGGAAGTTCTATTCCCTCCAGTCCAAAGCAAAATGTTGTTATTCCTTAAAAATGTTCTAAGTGCTGGAAACCGTTCAGAACACACCACAGAACCCAGTTCCTCCCCACATTCAAAATGTTTACATTCTAAAAATGACAAGAGAGGGAAGGTTGGGAAGGAAGCTGGATCCGGAGCAGATGGGTACACATGCCCTCTCTCCTTACCAAATGCAGTCCTATGGATGGCTCAACAGTTAATGTAGATTTCTCTTCACGATGAAGTTTTATAAGTAACTCTGCTGAGCACAGCCAAACGACTTGAAATGTGAAGATGTACCGCCTCTTTGCTGTGCCCTGCTGCTCAAGTGTTCTCAGCTTTGACAATTTATCATGCTGGAAAATGTCTTCAGAATGTCAGTCACTTCAGCTCCATGCCTGCCATTTGCATGTGGCACACCTGCTGGTATAGTGGCTTGTGCTCTATTGTTATTTTCCGTGGGGGCGGGGAAGGTAAAGGATTCCATTTGCAGACTTGGAGTTTAGTTCTTGTGCAGTTTAGGAAAAGTTTCTATGAGTCCAGCTGTTCTTATCAAGATCAATGTGCCGTACAAATGAGCACATGCTGGGTATCTGATGAAACAGAGGTGAAAGTAGAAGAAAAGTCCTGTCGCTAAGGGATTAGGTCCCTCTCGAGGGTACAGAGACATACATCATCACACCAAGTCACCAAGAAGTCCTGACAAATAATAAGGTGGAGCTGTCCATTTAACCTCAAATAATTAAAAATATAGATTAATACTGGTTGCTCTGGAAGAAAAGGAAAATGAGAACATGAAAGAAAATCATAAACTGTGTCCTATATTCCTCTTCACTGTTTGTTTTTCAGTGAACATACAATATTTTGTTTCAATGAGTATGCAGTTACTTGTTTAATTAAAAATAAATAATTTAAGACGGCAATAAAATAATTTTATAGAACACTATATTGGTGGTAACTGGCTGTGATAAACTGCTTGTGTTTAAATTAGATGAACTAATAAAGCATCTGTTACTTGACAGGAGAGAATCCAGAGGAGAATGTTTCCCTGCATGAGGTCATTCAGCTGTACTCTGCCATTCTCTGCTGCACCCTGAGGTTTCAGTGCTGTACACTGTTAGCAGTGCTGGTGAGGTGAATTGAGAAAAGGAAAGATTATTTCTCATCTCAGGTGTCTTTCACTCCTCTAAAAGTCTTCTAATATTAGAAAAGTTTAAGCATGTGCTTGTCACCTAGCTTCAACAGTTATTTTATCAATCTGTCTTATTATTTTCCCTACAATTTTGTTTTGCGTGTGGGTCTTCAAGCGCATATCACATTTGATAGTCTTTAAGCTGGCTGTTTTATCATAGAAGGAAAGCCACAATACCTATCACATGTCAAATGTTAACAGCTTCTTAGGCTTTCTCATGAAGTACTATGTGTTCAATTTTCCTTAAC
The DNA here is from genome assembly GCF_900095145.1 of Mus pahari. Taxonomy (NCBI): domain Eukaryota; kingdom Metazoa; phylum Chordata; class Mammalia; order Rodentia; family Muridae; genus Mus; species Mus pahari. The sequence goes on from NC_034600.1 coordinate 13,406,419, forward strand.
TAGCTAAATGAAAATATTTCAGTCTATGGTGGAGTGCATAATAATGGTCTACATAGGTCATATGTTTGAGTGCTTTGTCCCTAGTTAGTGGAACTGCTTGGGAAGGAATAGAAATATGGTCTTGTTGGAGGGGGTGTGTCACTGGGGGCATGCTTTGAGGTTCTAACCTGGCCCACGACAAGCTCAATCTCTCTCTCTCTCTCTCCCTCTCCCTCCCCCCTCTCTCTGTCTGCCTCCTCTTGTGGATCAGGATGCAAGCCCTCAGTTACTGCACCAGGGCTATGCCTGACTGCCTGCTGCCATGCTTCCTGCCAAGACGATGATGGACTCACCCTCTGAACACTGTAAGCAAGTCCCCAATTAAATGCTTCTTTTCAATAAGCTTCTTTACATATTGTGTCTTACCACAGCAATAGGACAGTAACTAAGTCACAGTGCATGCAATATTTTTGTTACATTTCTTGAAACATCTTTTAACTATGACAATCTCTTCTCATTCATAATTGTCGAAGAAACTAATTTTTATTTTTGTGAATGAATTCAGATGCTCTTTGCACTGATGAAGCAGGAATATCATTAGTAGACAATCAAATTCTATGTGAGAACATGACTATCCACCCTCATGTCACTATTATCTTTTTAATTTGTGATCATTAACCAGCTGAATTTATTAATATAAACTTTAAGCTTTGCTGGCACTCTCACCACTTTTTTAGCATTTACATTAAATCTGAAAATAACAGATTAAATGTAAATAATGTAAATGACAATTTACATTAAATCTGTATTTTTACATCTTGTACAAGTCCATTATGACCTGTATATGACCTCAACATGTCACTGCCCTCTGCCGCAATTGACTGTCATGGCACTGTCCCCAGGACCCATCTGAACGTGTTGAAGATCTCTTGGCATCAGAGTTTCTTTTCAGTGTCTTAAATTTCTTTGTGGTAAGTATATAATATGATGTAAGCATAGAAGAACACATACAAAACAATTTTAGCATAGATAAATCTTTTTTTCAGAATAAGGAATTTTAAAAAAATTCCAAATTCTATACAGCTTCAAAGAGTGAATGAATTCTATACTAATGTAATGTGTTGCTAATACTTTGATGTTTTTTTTCTGCCACAGTGTAAGAGGTATGTCTTGAGAGCCTAAGGCCAGATTCCTCACTGGTTTGCTCACATAATTAAGCTTACAAAAGAAAACCAGAGTGATTATGAAGTATATATGTGGGGAAGAGAAAATTTCGGTCTAAACAAAGGGAGTGTGTTATGTGGGTTTTCTGAACAAAGACAGCAAAATATACAATTTTGGGGAAAAGATAAAATCTAATTCCAGAGAAACTTATACATATATGAATAATAATGCACACATGCATATGTATATATTTCATAAGTATGAAGACTATAATTGCAAAATACATTACAATTGTCTACTAAGGAATCTGGGAAAATAGCTGATTTTTACTATTACATAAATATTGTATATATATTGTATATTGCATGGATATTAACTTATTTAGTCATATAAATTATTTATAAACATATAAATCATATAAGTGATATAAACTGAGAAATAGGAACATTATTCCCATCACCTTTTCATACAAAAAAAATTGTATTTTGGGTCATCAAAGAAGGATGTGGATTGGCAGACCTGAAAGGTTAGGAAGCCAAGTCTCTTATGGTCAAGTGGTTGAATGCCACTTGTGAACGTGGAGGCCTGGAAGCTTCACAAAGGTGACTTTACCGTGGCCAGCGCTGTCTGCTTGCAATGTAGGTTTTGTGCAGTAGCTTTAGCCTACAGAGGACATGTTCTATATGTGTGACTAGGAGGAGCTTGGTAACTGGTAAAGGATCAGGCATATGACTAGTGTGGCTCTACAGAAGCATCTGACCCTCCTTTCAGTGCTGAAAATAATTATCCCCACAAACAGGGAATGTTCCTGACTACTAGTAGTCACACAGTACTTTAGCTGGACAAAAATTGTAAGAATTTTGTCTGAAGTTACCACCTGAGCACGTTCTTTCATAGGACTTTCAAAGAAAAAAAAATGCAAGTATTAAGAACGTTAGTGGCTTCTCTAGCTTTTTTTTTTTTTTTTTTTTCTTTTGAGACAGGGTTTCTCTGTGTAGCCTTGGCTGTCCTGAAACTCACTTTGTAGACCAGGCTGGCCTCGAACTCAGAGACCCACCTGCCTCTGCCTCTCAAGTGCTGGGATTAAAGGTGTGCGCTACCATACCCAGCCTTCTCTAGCTTTTTTTTAAACTGAGAAATTTCTTCACAACCACCTAAACACTAGACACAAATGCATTGTTTGGATGCTCCCTTGTTTCTGCCTCCATCTTTGGAGGGAATACACGTTTCCTCCTTTCTTCCTACTGGAATAGTCAACAGGCTCCGATCAGAATGCAGTTTTCTGCTCCAGGGCATCACTCACATTGGTCCACACTCAGATCAAATAGATAGCTAGTCTCTTGAGTTGAAGAACACTGTACCTTGGCTTGCCTAGGCGAGTCAGACTATCTGAGCTTCACCTTTTGGGGCCTCTAATGATGCTCGTTCTTGCTCTTGAGATCTTGAGGTTGTTTTACTGCTTTTTCTGAGAGCTAATTGTTCAGATTTTTTTTAAAAATGTGCTTTATAAACTATGTCTTCAAACAAATTACTTCCTTTTTGTGAGCATATGTGATTGAGATGTTCCTACCATCAAGCCACCAAGTGCTAGGGGCACAGGTATGGGTGTTGTGGGTTTAAACTCTGCTCCATATGCTTGTACAGTGACCACTGAGTCATCTCCCCAGTCTCTCCAATAAATTATTCCTTATGTTTAAGGTTATTGGAGCTATCTTTCCTGTTTTCAGCTGAAGTGCTGTAATTGCATATCCACACAAACATTCACTTTTATAGTTCTTTTAGAAATTTCCAGTCTCTTTGGACATGACTTATGAATGGTGCCAAAATGAAGTTTCAAAGTTTAAAACACTAAAGAGTTAAAAGACATATATAATACCCTAATATAAACAGAAATTTACTTTGCATCATACATGCGCTACTCATACTTCATGTAAATATAAATATGTGTATTTCCTATATGAACATGTCAGTTTCATATGGATCATTTTGTTACAAATGAAAAAGAGTAATTTTCTTATTTGTATTTTTTGCTTTCTGTTTTCTCAGAGGTAATGAGTATATATGGGTGCATGAAGATGATACTAAGAGGTAGAACTTAGGTGGTAAAAATACCTCAGTAAAGTAGAAACAGTATGTGAAAAATTAACTGTATGAAGGGGAAGGGTGTCATGCTATATGGAGAAAAATGAGATGTGGGGATTTCAGGATCCTCATGGCTCACATGTCCTTTCTGTGCTAACATTTTATCTGTGATGTGACTTTTTTCTTTAAAAGTAGTTTACAAAACTGCCTACAGGACTGGGGGTATGGACTCCTGGGTAAAGGACTTGCTGCATAAGTAGCAGGCATGAGGACTGGAGAGTTTTGTGTGGTAAATGTAAAGTAAATGTCTGGTGGGTGAAGCAGCCTGCCTGTCATTCCAGTGCCCAGACGGTGGAGGTAAGGGATGCCTGCAGCAAACTGGCTAGCTAGCTAGGCAAGCCTAATCATTGAGCTCTGGGTTTAATTGAGAGATCCTGTCTTATTGAATAAGGTAGAGCATGAGTAAGACTCTTGGCAGCCTCTGGCCTCCGTATGTATGTATACAGATTCCTTGCTTTCATACATACGTACACCTACACACATGTGAGCAATTAACCACTGAGCAGTCTCTCCAGCTGCTTGTTAGTGTTTGCTTATGGGTTAATCACTATGCATTTCTGTGTGTTACCATGGTGTGTCCTTATAGATTTAAAAATAATACTTCTCAGAGGCCTATAGGACCTGTAGTTGAAGTGCATGGTATCTTTAGTAATAAGAACGTACCGCCCATATCTTGGGGTGCTACCGAGGCTTATAGCTATTGGCTGTGATGTTTTGGGAATCTCTTAAACACTGACTAACAACTCAAAATAAGATCTTTTATGCATTGTGTTAGGATTATTGCTAGGTAGTCATTGACTCTTGGAGGGAACATTGTCAGCTCAGATACAATTTATTTATTTAGACTATATATGTATATTTATAAACAGAATTATATTTGTTATAGAAACTAACCTGAAAACATCTTCTCTAAGAACTATATTTCATGATAGCAGAGGTTCCATGCAAGCTTCCAAAAGAGGGAATCAAGAACCAGTCACATCCAGCTGTGACATCTATGAACCACAACAATGACCAGCATGGCACAATAACCTTAAAAGGACAGTGGTAGCATTTATTCCTTGGCAGTAACCAAAGCTCTCTAAACTGGACTTAATACTTGCTCGACAAGAAGGAAATTCTATCAGGTACTAGAAACCTATTCAGGACTAGTAAAGTTATGGTTAATGGAGGAGAACCTACAACTATTAATTTACTCAACCAGAATCCCTAACCACTTTCTAAATATCAGTTCTTATAATGACAGATTAATGTAGTTCTCAGCCCTCACCAAGAAAACATCTCTTTGCAATACACAGGGACCATCACAGAAAAACTCTTCCAATTACAATGCAGAATGGTGGAGCCCACTCTCAACAGATAAGTCTATATATAAAACAGCTCTCACATCTAAGGCTCAGGAATCACTGCAGAGAGGACATGGGGATACCAGGGAGTTTTCTGTGAGATTGTCTCCTAGTATAGTTAGAAGCTACGCCTATGAGGTCTCCAGCAACACCGAAACAGCAATAGACATGCCAAAGTAGACCGGGGAAGCCTATGAAGCCTCAACCCTGCACAAAGAACTACAGGCTAAGGAATGCTGAGCCTTCCCCAGGGAAGAAGTCTTCCCCAGGGAAGAGCAGACCAACTGGTTATCCAATAATGAAGTCAGCCCTGAAAGCATACATAGTCTATGTATGTATATATATGTATATACATATATTATGTATGTGTATATTCATATATAGCTATATACATGTATACATATATATGTGTGTATCCATACATATATATGCATATAATACATGTACATACATGTATATACATACAAATGTATATGTATATAACAATAATTAATGCTATATACATTAATTATTGTATATTATATAATGTTATTGATATATAATATTAATATAACATATATTACATTATTAATTATTAAAAAGAAGCCATGGATTTTAGAGAGAACAAGGAAAAATATATGGAAGTGTTTGGATGGAGAAAAAGGAACAAAAAATCATGTAATTATATTGTAATCTCAAAAATTAAAAGAAATAATTTATAGAATTATACTAATACTTATAGTTTTAAGTAATGACCTAATTAACCATTTCTTATTGTTTTTTTTCTTTTTTTTATTATTATCTTATTGTTTTAATTGTACCCAAATACCTGTGTTTTCTATATATTTGGATGATTTTCTTATTTTTAAACTGTAAAGTGATGAATATTTGTTTATTTCCATTTTGTATCTCACAAGTTTCTTATAATTTTGTGAAATCTTTGGAAAAGCCATTCTAAAACACATCAAATAGTCAAGTATTTATTAAATGCAAATGGCAGTGCCTTCACTCCTGCAATAAGGATGATAAAAAAGCAGAAGTCATAGGAGTCCATTTTTACTTCTGTGAAACTTGCGAGCTAGTTATGATCGTACATTATGGGACAACTGTGTGAAGTGGCATGAGCCGGTATATGCCAAATTTGATGTGTTGACTAGGAAATGGTAATGACTTTCTGCACTGTGAGACTGATGGGACTTAGAATTGCCAAGGGGAAGGTAGGGTGTTAGGCATGTGGATGAAGACGGGTGAGTGGACAGGCAAAATAGGAGAATATGAGTAAAACTAAGCTTAAAAAGGAAAACAAAACCAGGAATGAGGCTGCAGTGACAGAGCAATGCTTTCTACTTTAAGAACAGTGGAAGCTTTGACCTACATCATCTTTTTTTTTATATTACTTCATTATGCACATGTTGTTGTCTATAGCCCATAGTTATGATATTATTCATATTATTCATGCACTGCATTCTTGTTTCTTAATTCATGCTAATGAAATACTCAACAATGTTTTTTTATTAATACTTTCATGCATCTGTCTTAGCCCAATACTGATCATATAATTGTTTTTTGGGAAATGCTATGGTTACAGGTTGATATAAGATGATTAAAGAATGAAAATTAGTCTCTTATCCTGAATTAGGAAAAAAGGAAAGCATTTTCTTTTTAAATATTTATTTATTTATTATTAGATATTTTCTTCATTTATATTTCAAATGCTATCCCTTTTCCTAGTTTGCTCTCCGAAAATCCCCTATCCCCTCCCCCTGCTCCCCAACCCACCCACTCCTGCTTCCTGGCCCTGGCATTCTCCTATATTAGGCCATAGAACCTTTGCAAGACCAAGGGCCTCTGCTCCCATTGATGAAAGGCTAGGACATCCTCTGTTACATATGCAGCTAGAGCAACAAGTCCCACCATGTGTTTTCTTTGATTGGTGGTTTAGGTACAGGGAGCTCTGGGGTACTGGTTAGTTCATATTGTTCTTCTTATGGGGCTGCAGACCCCTTCAGCTCCTTGGGTACTTTCTCTAGCTCCTTCATTGGGGACCCTGTGCTCCACCCAATAGATGACTGTGAGCATCCACTTCTGTATTTGCCAGGCACTGGCATAGTCTCAGAGGAGACAGATATATCAGGCTCCTGTCAGCAAAATCTTGTTGGCATATGCAATAGTGTCTGGGTTTGGTGGTTATAGGATGGGTCCCCAGGTGGGGCAATCTCTGGATAGTCTGTCCTTCGGTCTCCGCTCTGAACTTTGTCTCTGTAACTCCTTACATGGGTATTTTGTCCCCCCCCTTCTAAGAAGGATTGAAGTTTCCACACTTTGATCTTCCTTATTCTTGAGTTTCATGTGTTTTGCAAATTGTATCTTGGGTATTCTGAGCTTCTGGGCCAATACCCACTTATTAGTGAGTGCATATCATGTATGTTCTTTTGTGATTGGGTTACTTCACTA
>NC_034600.1:13414157-13425735 GCF_900095145.1 Mus pahari
TCTTCTTCTTCTTCTTCTTCTTCTTCTTCTTCTTCTTCTTCTTCTTCTTCTTCTTCTTCTTCTTCTTCTTCTTCTTCTTCTTCTTCTTCTTCTTCTTCCCCTTCTTGTATTTCTTGTTCCTCCTCCTCTTTCCTTCTTTGTTATGGGACAGATATTTTATTTCATTTTTGTTTTGTTCTTTTTAACTTATATCTTTTTTACATAAAATGTTTTAAAAATTTAACGATATTTTCAGCATATTCTTTCCCTCCCCCAAGTTCTTCCAGATCCTCTCCTCTTCCCTACCTACCCAACTCAAGTTATTTCTCAAAAGCTCAACTCAACAGCAAATCCTCCCAACCCAAAATATTCTCCCCCAAAACAAACCAACAAAAGTCCCACCAAATGGTAAAGAGCCCGAGAGAAGTCATGAGAATCAGATACAATTCACACACTCAGGAGTCCCATAAAAACACTAACCTAGAAGTGCTCAGGTACTTAACTCAAGCAATGAGGCAGGAGAAGAAATAAAAAATACAAATAAGTAAGGAGGAGTTTACATTTCTAGATGATATTATTCTATACTGCACCCCACCCCCCCGCCCAGGGCTCAGCAGAAAACTCATTATCTGATAAACACTTTCAGCATAGCAGCTGCTGCATACAAGAGCCAACATATAGGAAGCTAAAGATTTTTTTATATACCACTAATAAATGTGTTAAGAAAGAAATGAAGAAATCGCAGTTGATTCAGAGGGCCTTCTTCTCCTTCATGTCCTCCATAACCTCTATCTTTTATACTTTTTTGTCTCTTCTTCCTCGGGGTTCCCTGAGCTCTGAGGGAGGGATTTGATGGAGAAATTCTTTTTAGAGCTCTGTGTTCCAAGTTCTCTCTATTTGCACAGTGACTGACTGGGGGTATCAGTATTTGTTTCAGTCTGCTCCAGCAGGAAGCCTCTCTGATGATGGCCGCATATGACACTGATTTATGATATCACTCAGAAACCATCTCATTGTAATGTGGTTTTTTTGTTTATATATATATATATATATATATATATATATATATATATATATATATATATGGTAGTATTTGGTTTTACTCTAGGTCTCTAGGCTATGCTATCTATCTATGGGTCTTGGTCATCCAAGCAGTATTTGTTATGGGTTCCATCTTATATGAGCCTTAAGTAAAATCACACATGAATTGATTACTTCCAGAAACATTATGCCATCATTGCCCTGCCATATTTTGCAGGCAGGACAGGTTGTAGACCAAAGGTTTTGTGGGTGGGTTGGTGTTTTCATTTATCCTTTAATAGCTTTCAGAGTACCTTCCATTACCAAAGACACTAGAATGTGGGGTGAATGTTTCATGTGGGTAGCAGCTTGAACTCTCCATGTTCAATGAGTTGTCCTCAGCAATGGAGGCTTTGCTGTCAGTTTGCAGAGAACAACTATTGTCTTGGCAACAGCCTGGGTTGTTTGGGGATTTCCATGGGTCTCCTTTGGCCAACAACTCAATTGAATATAACCAAGTTCTGGTATAGGAAGCTTCACTTATAAACTCATAGAGACTGAGGTAAAATGTATAGAGCCAACATGTGTCTGCAACAGGTCTTCTGTGTATAGTTTTCAGTTTGGTAATTTTAGGGGACTCCTGAGTGTGTGAATGAATGGGTCTGTAATTCTTATGCCTTCTCTTGGGGTTCTTTTTATTCTATTCATTTGTTTTGTCCAAGTTCAATGTTATGGTTTTTGTTTTAGTTAGTTACAGAGAAAGAAAAATAAGAAAGGAAGGAAGGAAGAAAGGAAAGGAAAAAAGAAAAGATTTTTATCAGCTTCAAGTTTCACCTGTCAAAATTGTGAAGCCATCAGAAAGATTAATTTCATATATTTGTACACACACACACACACACACACACACACACACACAGAGAGAGAGAGAGAGAGAGAGAGAGAGAGAGAGAGAGAGAACATTAAGAAAATAACCATATTTAAAATAGCCCCCAAAATGTTTAAGAATAGAACCAACAATGGAGGTGAAGGACATCTTATTGTGAAAATAATTGAACACTGTATAAAGAAAGAAGATGGAAATATCTCCCACATTCATGGATTGAAGAAATTAATATTGTAGAAATGACCTATTGAGTGACCATTCCAGGGGAATCATGAATAATGCTTATTTACCCCTGAAGACAGACCTTATAAACAAATCTACTTAGTTTAACAAACCAGCGAGTTTTGGGGGGCTTGCTTATAAAGTGTGAGGAGTTATTTAGCAGATCCAAACAACTCAAAGGAACACTGTAGAATGGCAACAACTCGTGAAAGCCACATGCATCCCTGGAGGTCTCTGTATGACTTTCAGGCATCTGTACCAGTCTGAAAATTCCCTTTATTCTCTTCAGCCATTGTTACTGCTTTTATAGCACTGGGAATAGGCCTTGTGAATCTCGTACATTTCAGAAATCCCTGAGACTTATAAGTTTTTTGTTTTTTGTTTTTTTTTTTTACTTCTTGAGTATTACATGGTTAATTTATTTCCCAAGTCTAAATGGGTCTCTTTCCAGGATTGAAGGTCTTTGAAAGGCATCATTACCCAACATGACAATATTACTGTAGTCATCTACAGGTCAGTAATAGTCCCTTGGAACAATCCAATTCACTTCGATCCAGGGAAACAATCTTAAAGTTACAAGGATGCACAAAAGATTCCAAAATAAATAAACTAATTCTTAGTAGAATCAGCAAATCTGGAGGTATCAAAATACTCGATTTCAAATTATACTTGGGAGCAATAGTGACAGAAATAACACAGTATTGTTACAAAAGTAAAACATGTTACTGGTGTAATAGAGCAAAATTTCCCAAAATACCCACCCCAGACTTACAACTACCTAATTTTTGATTAAGATGCCAAAAAACAGAAAACAGAAACAAAAACAAACAAACAAACAAAAAACAAAAAACCAACCCCCTCCAAACAAACCAACAAAAACCCCATATCTTTTTAAAATGGTTCTGGAAAAAATAGACTTTCGGCTAATTTGTGCTAAAACAATTCAAATGGGTCACAACCCTTAATATGAGGCCCTCGATTTCAACTTGATGGAGATTTTGCAGGAAAAACATGTCCAGATATTGACAGGCAGTAACTCAGGAAGTAAGAGCAAGAACTGACTAACAGAATTCCACTAAATGGAAGAGCTATGAAGCAAAGGACGCAACAGCCATAAGGAAGAGAGGCTTATAGATGGAGATGGCTTTTACTAGGTTTTTAGCGGTTGATCAAGAGCTCAATGATAGGAACATATAAGATATTAAAAAAATTAATATCAGAAAATAAATGATCTAATAAATAAATGACAAATAAAATAGATAATTTTCAAAAACTCAGTAGGAAATGAATGCATGAAAAACATCTAACAGCTTTAGACACCAGGATAATGGCAATCAAATCTACATTGAAATTACATTCATCCCAGGTAAGAGTTACTATCCTGAGAAAAACAAACAGCAGCATCCTTATGAGGCTGCAGCACTGATGGCCTGGGCGTGGGTGGTGGGAATGGAGTGTGTACAGATACATGTAGGAAGGGAAGACTGAAGGATGGGACAGAACTCTACATGTGTCCACATTCCTGGTGTAGCTTATGTCAGAAATCAATACGGAGGTTCCTCAAAACTAAAAATTGAACTATAAAATGATCCAGATATACTGCCTCTTTGTATATTAGAAGAAATGAGTATTATCATACAAAAAGATGCTTGAATATCCTTGTTTACTGTGATATTATTCATAATAGCTAAGTTGTACAATCAGCCTAGGTGCCCATCAATGAAAGAATGAATAAACTAAGAAGTGTGACACATATAGAGGTGTATAAATCAAATGATATATGTGTAGAATATATATATATATATATATATATATATATATATATATATATATATGTTTTTTTTTCTTGTATTGTGATCAATATTATGACCAAAGGAAACTTGGGGAAGAAAAGGTTTATTTCATATTACAGCACCCAGGTCATAAACTCTGTCACTGAAGGAAGTCACAGTAGGGAGTCTAGGCGAGAACATGAAGGGAAGGTGAAGCAGAGGCCATGGAGGATTGCTGCTAACTGGCTTGCTCTTCCTGCTTTGTTCAGTTTGCTTTGTTATACAATCCTGTTCAGGGATGGCACTGTTTACAGTAGTGGATCCTTTCACATTGCATATCAATCAAGAATATGCTCTGCAGGTCTGGTGAGGCTAATCTCATGGGGACATTTTCTCAATGGAGGTCCCTTCTCAGAGGACCCATCTTGTGTCAAGTTAACAACAACAGAAAACTAACCAGCACAACGGATGACTGTTATTTACTGACTTGCTCCGCATGCCTTACTCACATTGCTTTTTAAGACATCCCAGTATTACCTGGCCCAAGGATGTCATTGTGTACAATGGGCTAGGTCCTCCCACATTAATCCTTCTTTTTTTTTTTTTTTTTTTTTTTTTTTTTTTTTTTTTTNGTTTTTCGAGACAGGGTTTCTCTGTACAGCCCTGGCTGTCCTGGAACTCACTTTGTAGACCAGGCTGGCCTCGAACTCAGAAATCCGCCTGCCTCTACCTCCCAAGTGCTAGGATTAAAGGCGTGCGCCACCACCGCCTGGCTACATTAATCCTTCTTTAAGAACATGCCCCAAAGCCTGGATCAGACAGGTCCTTCTGATGGGGGTATATTCTCATTTGAGGTTGTCTTTTCCCAGACAATCCTGGCTTATATCAAGTTGACAGAAACTAAACAGCTCAATATACATATACACACATACACACAATACAGTCAGACACACACACACAATACAGCCAGACACACACAGGCACACACAGGCACACACACACACACACAAACAGAGAGACAAAGAGAGAGGCAGAGACAGAGAGAGACAGAGGGAGAGGGAGGGGGAACAAAATCATATTATTTGTAGGGAAGTGGTTGGCTATCAGAATGTTAGGAAAATAAGCAATGCTCAGAAAGACAAACTCAATGTGTTTTCTGTCATGAGGAAGATCTTGAGAGTGAAAAAGAAGAAAATCAGAAGAATGGTTATTTGGAAAGAGTAAGAGGGGCTGGGAAAAGGAGGGACCAAAGGAAAATAACAATGGGATGAATATGATCAGAGTATGTGAAATGCGTGCATGAAAATGTCAGCATAAAGGCTACAACATGAAGTCACAACTGATGTATGCTAGTAAAATATTCTCTTGAGTTTCTCTTTTATATAATTAGGCTGGTATGGGAAAGAACAGGTCCATAATGAAGTGTAGATAATGAAATATATAATCAGCACATGTTACCATTCCAGCTACTAAAAGAAGATGTTGAGATGAATTTTTTTCCTTTGTGAAGAAGAGGGAAATTAAGGCCAGAGGACATTCTGACAGTGCAGACACAGCACCCATGAGGATCTCAGTGGGAGAGGTGGCCCTGGTGATAGGAGGCTGTGAGAATGTACTTCCCTTGTGGCTAACACTAAACTTTAGGGCCAGATCCTGGGTATTGTGGCAGGCTAGTGGGTATCTTCACTCACAAAAGACTCTAATGCTAGCTCTCCTTGTGATGAGTCATGAAATCAAGTTTTGTTTGGAAACTGATTGGCTTATATGTCTTTTGGACAGTCCATGAATTGCAGGAATTCATTTCCAACACAACAGCTGCATCGGCCATAGCTAATAAATTCTTTCCCCTGAGACCAACTTCACTAAGTACTGGCATGGGTAAGAAGTGCTCCCGGAGTGAAGACATTTCAAAGACATTTTAATACAGTGGCACCACACAGAGTGCATTAATCTTTCCTGTGATTTCCTCTTATTGTAACAGAGGAGAGGCTTCTAATGTGCGAACCTCGTTAAGTCAATCATCTTGGGGATTCAGACGCTCAGTGTGATAAAAGCAACAACTTGCTCCACCTTTAGGCAATTCCCCATATATTTTAGAAGTTAGAATTTGGGGTAATAAGTTCTCTGATAGATTTATGATTTAGCTTCAAGTGTAATATTTGAATTTCACTTTATTAGTCAGAAGAAATGAAAAGCCCTAAGTAGCCAATAAAATCCTTCCCTTTCAGATTGAGTGTTTATTGTTTTGTGGCTACTTGGATGCTATATCTTTAAGCTGGCACTAAATTGATGGAATGGAACACAACGTGTATTAATTTGGAGCAAGGACTTATTTCCACTGTTGCTTACATATTCACAATCACCTCAGTTTTTATTTAAAAAATTGACTGCTTTTATCTAAAGCAGTTTTATCACAAATAAAACATGAGGAAACTGTTTAAGACCAAACATCCATAGAGATACACATTTTCCCAAATTTGATGCCTTATTGTTTGCTTACAGATAAGTACTTTGGGAAGAAGCACTGGCTCCCAGAGTATTTTAAATTCAGAACTGATCAGACCCAGGCTCTGCTCAGACTCTGGCAGGCAGCAGCACATCCCAGGGCAGCTGTGGTGGTAGGAAGAGACTGGTTAGAGCAAATGCAAACCCGAGACTTTCTTTCTTAAGCGAGCTTCTGCTGCTGTATCAGTGGAAGATATTGACATGCAATACTAATTTTGATGTGCTTTTATTACATGCATCTAGTTACCTGGCTGTTGGAGCAGATCCAGTCGCTTCATGAGGATGGGGATGTGAGGTGGTTGATAGGCAAAGAAGAGTTCACTCTTGCCGTTGTTGGGGGACCTACATATAAAGTGTCATGTAGTTACTGAGCTTAAACATTGTATTGCTTAGCTCTCCAATGAACTCTGCTTAAACTCTGTGTATTTGTCCCAGGAACATGGACATTGTACCTATAGATGAAGAGGTACAATTCTGTGAACTCAGTAATTCCACAAGTCAATATCATATTGAGCCCATTTTTACACTGCTTTCCCATGCTTTCTGCTTTGATATTTCTGGACGACATTAGCACTTTCAGAGATACTGATGTTAGCTCCACACTAACTTTCTGAGTGTACCCTCCTTCCTTCCTTAGTGCTATTTCAGCTTTACTTGTACTTATCTTGCAGTAGTAAGATAGTGTCTTAGTTACTCTCCCACTAATGTAATGAAATACCCTAATAAAGGAAATTCATTGAAGGAGGCGCTTAATAGTGGGCTTGTGTACTGGCTGGTTTTATGTGTCAACTTGACACAGGCTGGGGTTATCACAGAGAAAGGAGCTTCAGTTGGAGAAGTGCCTTCATGAGATCCAGCTGTAGGCCATTTTCTCAATTAGTGATCTGGGGATGGGGGGGAGGGCCCATTGTGGGTGGGACCATCCCTGGGCTGGAGTCTTGGGTTCTATAAGAGAGCAGGCTGAGCAAGTCAGGGTAAGCAAGCCAGTAAATAACATCCCTCCATGGCCTCTGCATCAGCTCCTGTTTCCTGACCTGCTTGAGTTCCAGTCCTGCATCCTTTGGTGATCAACAGCAATGTGGAAATGTAAGCTGAATAAACCCTTCCCTCCCCAACTGCTTCTTGGTCATGATGTTTGTGCAGGAATAGAAACCCTAAGACAGCTTGCTTACATTTTTAGAGTGTTAGTCTGTGACCATAATGATAGAGAACTTGGGTGCAGGTAGGCATGGTGCCGGAGCAGTAGCTGAGAGCTCACATCGGAGGTTTATGTTACAGACAAAGAGACTGTGCCTGATGAAGCTTTTAAACATCAGGTCATACCTCCGAATCCTCTCTAAATAGTTCCACTAACTAGAGAACAGGCATTCAGACACATAAACTGATGGGCTATTCTCATGTAAACCACCATGGTGCCAAAGATAGAAACAAAAAGAGTTATTAAAACAAATGAACTACTCCCTTGCTATACAATCCATACCTATTAAGAAATTCAAAATATCAAGCAATAATATTTCAGAAGAAAGATCATGTATTTGTTTATATGTATGTGTGCCACGCCCACTCCAGTAGTGACTCACAACAGGTCTAAAAACCTGGACACAGTCCTGAGGCAAATGAGTTTCAAAAGAAACTCAGCCTCCTGGGACCTTGCATTTTCATAGCTAGGAATGCCCCAGATTTGTCCCTGCAATATCTTGGAGGGTCCTGCATGCTTACTTACAATATTTTACTGGATAAGAGTTAAAAATCTCAGGGCAAGCTTAACAAAGCATACTTTTAGAATCTTCATTTCATCCAAGTTACTTTCATAAGCAAGTATTTACCAAGGCCTAGGAAATAGGGGGGTTGTGGTATTGCATTATTCATGAGAAGGTCTGCTAGAGCAGAACCCCAGGTGCTAGCTCTCACAAGGCTCAGAGGAGTAGCACAAATTGTGACTAGGGTGTGAAACTCTTACCTGTCATTAGCTGACCCTAGGCAGAATGTAAATATTACCTGACTGATGTAAGTCCTTTTGAAATCATTCCTCTGTTTTGTGTCAGATAACTTCAATGTACTTTGCCTGCTTTGACATACTGCCCCTTTATTTTCTGTATTATTTAAGACTGGTGTTCACTTTGTGAAAATACACTCAGTTTACACACTCTCTCTTGTGTGGACTTTTTGTCACTCGCTCGCCGAATCCTCGCTCATCTGCAACCGAGGCCAGTTCCACGCAGATAGGAGACCCCACAAAGGAGGTAGTCTGTGGCATATATGCATATACATTCTATACATATGAAATATTTTACAGACAAATTATATTCTGAAGTGTGGGGTCATTAATAAAGTCACAATTGTGCTATATTATATGCTAAAGGACATATAATTCTGTAGTATTTGAGCAGTTGTCAGATATATTTTGTGTTAGATAATTACTGTTTAAGTAAACCCCAAAGCCTTGAAAAGTAGAACATAAGAGTATTGTCCAGGACTCAAAGCTTATATGGCATATGGATAAGTTTATATTGTCTATTATTTGATGTTAGATCTTCATACCTCTTTTGAAAAGGAAGACTGTGGGAATGAGGAAGTTATTTGGGAGTTAACTAAGTAGGAATTCTTTTCCAAACAATTTAGCTTGTAAAAATCACTTATGTACTGGTGGTATGTGTCCTCAAAGTAAAATACCATTTAGTTTCTCCTTCCTTCCTTCCTTCCTTCCTTCCTTCCTTCCTTCCTTCCTTCCTTCCTTCCTTCCTTCCTTCCTTCCCTCCTTCCTTTCTTTCTTTCTTTTTTCTTTTGACAACGTCTCTGTTGTAATTGTGTGGCTTCCACAAGGTTTTAACTTGAAGACAATGCCATTAGGTGTTGCTTTGGCCATTCTTGGTGATATATTTTAACATCATTTACATATTGAACTATATTATGTTGCTGACATTGCAGCCCATCTTCCTTTAGTGTGTGTTTCTGGGGAAACTGACTGAGAAGATCAAGATCTCTAGTTTATATTTATGTAGATACTTTGTAGTTGTTGAGAGGATTTGAAAATTTGAAAGACTATACGATTTTTAAATGGGCAAATGTTCTTAAAGAAAGTAGATTATGTATAAATTAGTGAGACGTAAGGAGAAAGTCCAGCAATATAAAACCTTAGTCACTAGTTAGGGGTGAAGACAATACATGAAGTTTACTGACCAGCTCAGAACAGATGTTATTTTACATTACTGATATCACATTAAGATAAAATGGGTTTCACAGTCTTCATTATTATGCTATGTAATAAAATACTGAATAACACAAACTGTTCTCCTTATACAATTAAACTTGCATTTTGTCAGAAAAACCCATTATAATGAAATGGCAGATATAATACTAGTTTTATTATTGTATTACCCACACCTGCCCAACATGCTGCCGAATGTGTGTACTGTGAGTTCCTAGGTAATGTAGAGCCCATTTGCTACATGCTCATAAGACGGAATTAACATATAACAAGAACTGTGTAAGAGTATGTGTGTGACAATAGAATTCTAGATTTATTTTTAAAAGAGATACATTCTTGTTAACAATGTGGTTGTATTTCCTTTCTTCTTTTGTGAGAGCAAAGGCCTTGGCTCCATCTTCCTGGCTTAGTCAGTGCCATCCATTCTGTCCTTGTCACTGCAGGCTTTGCTCTTGCCTGCATGTGAGCTCCAAATAAGGAGAGGAATGCCTTCACTCTCACCCTTCTGTTTTCTTTGTCACCCTCCTTGGTATTTGTGCTCAGCTCACTGTCACTTGTCTGCTCTGATATTTTCCAAGCGACGGTGGCTTTTACACCTTGATCAGGATTTAAAAAGTTTTACAGATTTCTTGTGAACTCAACCTGGTACCCTGCTTAGACCTTCTTTTATATCTCCAATATTTTGTATGCTTTTCTTTATTAAGTTATCCCATCTGATTTCCAAATAAAATACATTTAAGTTGCAGCTCACCAGATAAATGGTGGTAGTTTGGAAATAATTTTGTTTCCGCCATAACTCCAAGATCTTGTGAGTGGTTTCAAGTGTTCGGCCTATGCATAAATATGGCACAAGCTTTTCCTAACACAGCCACCTGCCTGTGAGTGAGTTACTAAGAGGGTAAGAACCTTACCACTGTGAAAAGACTTTAGACTGACTGATACATTAATCAGCAGCTGTAATGACAAGTGTGAGAGTAGAAGATTTCTAGAGAATGCTTCATTTGGGAAAGAATATGGATAAACCTTAATAAGATTCTAACAGGAACCGGTCAAAGTTTTCAAATGAGTGACCCTGAGATTCTATCTTATACCCGCCACAATGGCTAAAATAAAAACCCCAAAGGCAGCACATGCTGATGAGGATGTGGAGCAAGAGGAAGACTCCTCCATTGCTGGAGGAAGTACAAATTGGTGTAACCTCTCTGCAAGCCTTAGTTAGACTTAGTTATGTTTGAACTTGAAGACACCCTTCAAAAAGGTACACCTGGTCAGGCAGTAACCTAAGGGTTGGCGAAAGTGATAAAATACCTTTGATAGACTACAATTGAATCTTTTGAGTATGGGCACCAAAGTTGATTGAGATTTATCCTTATAGCGTAAAGCATGGATTTCATCAAAGATGCCAAGCACAGATAACAGTAGTTCAACATTCACCTCAAGCCTAGGAGGAGGAAGGAGCTGCAATGAGCTGAGGTTATTAACAAATCACGATGGAAAAAGAGGAAAGGGATGAGGCAGGTAGGATTCCAGAGTTGGCAAGTGGATGGCAGTCTCAGAAGTGAAAAACAATTAGGGGAAAGACCCATGGGAGAGGCTTGCAGAAGTTGAATCAACAGGCCTATCTGACCTCTTTTCAGCAGTCTTTAACAGGGCAAAAGAAATAGAGGTGAATGATGGACAATCAGCAGGTGAAGTGGAAGTTTCTGGTTTTTTTTGAAGACTCAGTTGTGTCAAGTGATGTTTTCTGAAAACTGTCTTATGAGATGAGATGCTGTTTTGCTAAAGCAGACTCATAAGAAGGATGTTTTGGAGACACTTGAGAGGACATGTGATGTCTAGAAAGAGTATAAATATAACCCAAGAGACAGCGAAATGCCCCTCTTGTATTGGTTCTCCTTGCAATGCCTCACTGGTCTTCACTGGCTACACTCTTGAACTGGTTCACCTTGCAATGCCTCACTGGTCTTCACCGGCTACACTCTTGAACTG
>NC_034600.1:13428600-13429911 GCF_900095145.1 Mus pahari
CCTTGCAATGCCTCACTGGTCTTCACTGGCTACACTCTTGAACTGGTTCACCTTGCAATGCCTCACTGGTCTTCACCGGCTACACTCTTGAACTGGTTCACCTTGCAATGCCTCACTGGTCTTCACTGGCTACACTCTTGAACTGGTTCNTCACTGGTCTTCACCGGCTACACTCTTGAACTGGTTCACCTTGCAATGCCTCACTGGTCTTCACTGGCTACACTCTTGAACTGGTTCTTCTTGCAATGCTTTGTTGGCTGATTTTCCTTGTCATGACTTCATAGAGAGAAACTCAGCTTGTGGTATTCTGGCTGCTTCTTGGTGATTTAGTGGACTTGTGCCAGTTTGGAGCCTCATGATTTTTTTCAGATCAAGCCCCTGCTACTGATTCATGTTTGGAGTTTGCTGATTGGACTAAACTGCTGTTAATTGATTCATGTTTGATGTTTTGGCCTAGACTGCTGATATCCTGGTAACAAAGATTGGAATTGCTCCCCCAAACTATTTCTAAACAGGTGCATATCCCCTTGACCTATTTTTCTTTTTTTTTAAAATAAGATATTTTCTTTATTTACATTTCAAATGTTATCACCTTTCCTAGTTTCCCCTCCGAAAACCCCATATTCCCTCCCCCCTCCCCCTGGTCCCCAATCCACCCACTTCTGCTTCCTGGTCCTGGCATTCTCCTGGGGCATAGAACCTTCAAAGGACCAAGGGACTCTTCTCCCATGGATGACCAACTAGGCCATCTTCTGCAACATACGCAGCTAGAGCAACAAGTCCCACCATGTGTTTTCCTTGATTAGTGGTTTAGTCCTGGGGAGCTCTAGGGGAACTGGTTAGTTCTTATTGTTGTTCCTCCTATGGGGCTGCAAATCCCTTCAGCTCCTTGGGTACTTTCTCTAGCTCCTTCATTGGGGACCCTGTGCTCTGACCAATAGATGACTGTGAGCATCCAGTTCTGTATTTGCCAGGCACTGGCAAAGCCTCTCATGAAACAGTTATATCAGGCTCCTGTCAGCAAAATCTTGTTGGCATATGCATAGTGTCTGCATGCGGTGGTTGATTATGGGATGGATCCCCAGATGGGGCAATTTCTGGATGGTCATTCCTTCAGTCTCTGCTCTGAATTTTGTCTCTGTAACTCCTTCCATGGGTATTTTGTTCCCCCTTCTAAGAAGGATCAAAGTATCCACACTTTGGTCTTCCTTCTTCTTGAGTTTCATGTATTTTTCGAATAGTATCTTGGCTATTCTGAGCTTCTGGGTTAATATCCACTTATCAGTGAGTGCATATCATGTGTGTGCTTTT
>NC_034600.1:13432178-13444802 GCF_900095145.1 Mus pahari
GTCTTTTAGATCTCTGCACTAAACCCACTGGTCCTGTTTTATTTTTTTTTTTTTTTTGAGACTATTAATATTAATGACTGTTTCTCTTTCTTTAGGGGATATCGGACTATTTAGAACATTGATCTGATCATGATTTAACTTTGGTGCCTGGTATCCATCTAGAAAGTTGTCCATTTCATCCTGGTTTTCCAGTTTGTTGAGTATAGGCTTTTGTAGTAGGATATGATAATTTTTTTGATTTCCTCAGATTCTGTTTTTTATGTCTTCCTTTTAATTTCTGATTTTGTTAATTAGGATACTGTCCCTGTGCCCTCCAGTGAGTCTGGCTAAGGGTTTATCTATCTTGTTGATTTTTCTCAAAGAACCAGCTCCTAGTTTGGTTGAGTCTTTGTAGAATTCGTTTTGTTTCCACTTGGTTGATTTTAGCCCTGAGTTTGATTATTTCTTGCTGTCTCCCCTTGGGTTAAATTGCTCCTTTTTGTTTTAGAGCTTTTAGGTGTGCTGTCAAACTGATAGTGTGTGCTCTCTCCCGTTTCTTTGTGGAGGCACTCAGAGGTGTGAGTTTTCCTCTTAGGACTGCCTTCAGTGTGTCCTATAAGTTTGGGTATTTTGTGGCTTCATTTTCATTAAACTCTAAAATGTCTTTAATTTCTTTCTTTATTCCTTCCTTGACCAAGTTATCATTGAGTAGAGTGTTGTTCAGCTTCCATGTGTATGTGTGCTCTCTGTTATTTATGTTGTTATTGAAAATCATTCTTAGTATGTAGTGATTTGATAGGATGCATGGGATTAATTCAATAATTTTGTATCTCTTGAGGCCCGTTTTGTGACCAATTATATGGTCAGTTTTGGAGGAGGTACCATGAAGTGCTGAGAAGGTATATCCTTTCATTTTAGGATAAAATATTCTATAGATATTTGTTAAATATATTTGTTCCATAACTTCTGTTAATTTCACTGTGTCTCTAATTCTGTTTCCAGGATCTGTCCATTGATGAGAGTGGGTTGTTGAAGTCTCCCACTATTATTATGTGCGGTACAACGTGTGCTTTGAGCTTTTCTAAGGTTTCTTTAATGAATGTAGATACCCTTGCATTTGGATCATAAATGTTCAGAATTGAGAGTTCATCTTGGTAGATTTTACCTTTGATGAGTATGAATTGTCCCTCCTTGTCTATTCTGATAACTTTAGTTTGAAAGCTGATTTTATTCGATATTATAATGGCTACTCCAATTTGTTTCTTGGTACCATTTGCTTGGAAATTGTTTTCCAGCCTTTTACTTTGAGGTAGTGTCTGTCTTTGTCTCTGAGTTGGGTTTCCTGTATGCAGTAAAATGTTGGGTCCTGTTTAGGTAACCAGTTTGTTAGTTTATGTCTTTTTATTGGGAAATTCAGTTAATTTATATTAAGAGATATTAAGTAAAAGTAATTGTTGCTTCCTGTTATTTTTGTTTTTAGAGTTGGCATTCTGTTCTTGTGGCTATCATCTTTTAGTTTTGTTGAAAGATTACTTTCTTGCTTTTTCTAGGGCATATTTTCCCTCCTTTTGTTGGAATTTTCCCTTTATTATCCTTTGAAGGGCTGGATTGGTGGAATGATATTATGTGAATTTGGTTTTGCCATGGAATATTTTAGTTTCTCCGTCTATGTTAATTAAGAGTTTTGCTGGGTATAGTAGTCTAGGCTGGCATTTGTGTTCTCTTAGGGTCTGTATGACATCTGTCCAGGATCTTCTAGCTTTCTTTCTTCCCCTCCCCCCAATAATATATCACTATTAGTTAGTTTTTAATGAACGTAAATAGATAAAGTCTTTTTGTTTGTTTGTTTGTTTGTTTGTTTGTTTTGTTTTTAGTAGAGCTTAAAATCTTTGGTGTGACTGTGGTACAAACACATAAAAATAGTTTTTGGACATTGGAGTTTATTGTAATAAGGCTGTACTTGAATGTCTGTCACATCACCAAAGGATTTTACCTTCATAGTAGATAAGCTAAGAGTTGACAGTTCTGCTGCACCAAGGAATTATTTTTGAATACAGATTTCCTGCTACAGTCAAAGCTATTTGTCTTGAATAGTGTTGTCATTCTCAGCCTGCAGGGAACAGGTTGCATTCATTTGAGAAATGGTGTGTGTATTAAGATGGTCTATCCATGAAGTCATTCATCAGCTGTTTCAATGGACAATGGTTCTACTTGGAGGGTGGCACAGACATTCGGTCAGAGTAAGACTGAATTCTGGTTCATTGGCTGTGATAATTTTGAAAGGCATTCAACTCAGACTAAGAGTAACTTCTAAAGTCCTCTTCTTCAAAATTGATACAATAATTATAAATATCAATGAAATCCTTCAGTCTCACTCTCCGCTGTTCTTTTACAAGCCACCTCCCAAATTAATTGTCTACATTTCTTTTGGGTGTATAAATAATTTTGAAATATGTAAGCTGTTCTGAAAACCATAGTATAGTGTAAAAACATCAAATAAACAATTCTACTAATAGAGAGGCTGANATAGGAGAAGCATGATTTCAAGGCCATTATGTGGCACACAGCAAGACCCTGTCACGTACAAACAAGCAGAAAGTGTATATGGGTTATACAGTATTGGACCTATTTCTCCCATTAGCAAATTAGAGAGACAGTGGATGACAGCTGACAAATTTCTAATTCCTCATATTTTTGAATTTCAGTTGATTAGGAGATGTTGGTAATAATAATTTTCAAATTAAGAGATATTAAGGAAAAGTGATTGTTACTTCCTGTTAGATTTCTTGTTAGAGGTAGAATTATGTTTGTGTGGGTTTGTCGAAAGATTACTTTCTTGTTTATTCTAGGGTGTAGTTTCATTCCTTGTGTTGGTGTTTTCCATCTATTAACCTATGTAAGGCTGGATTTGTGGAAAGATACTGTGTAAATTTTTTTTTTTCATGTAATATCTTGTTTTCTCCATCTATGGTTATTGAGAGTTTTGCTGGGTATAGTACCCTGGACTGGCATTTGTGTTTTCTTACGGTCTGTAAGACATCTGTCCAGTATTTTCTGGCTTTCATACTTTCTCATGAGAAGTCTGGTGTAATTCTAATAGGTCTGACTGTATACGTTACTTGACCTTTATCCCACACTGCTTTTAATGTTCTTTCTTTGTTGTGTGCATTTGGTGTTTTGATTATTATGTGACAGGAGGAATTTCCTTTCTGGTCAAGTCCAGTCTATTTGGAGTCTGTATGACTCCTGATCTATTTCTTAGTTTTTCTAACTCCAGGGTTGTCTTCCTTTGTGATTTCTTTATTTTTCTTTCTAGTTCCATTTTTAGATCCTGGATCGTTTTGTTCCTTTCCTTTGTCTGTTTGATTGTGGTTTTCTGTAATTCTTTAAGGGATTTTTGTGTTTCCTCTTTAAGGGCTTCTAGCTGTTTACCTGTGTTCTCCTGTATTTCTTTAAGGGAGTTATTTATGTTCTTCTTAATGTCCTCTGTCATCATCATGAGAAGTGATTTTAGATCTTGGTTTTCTCATGTGTTGGGGTATCCAGGACTTGCTATGGTGGGAGAATTGGGTTCTGATGATGCCAAGTCACCTTGGGTCTGTTGCATATGTTCTTTTTTATTTCTTTTTTTTTTAATTAGATATTTTCTTTATTTACATTTCAAATGCTATCCTGAAAGTTCCCTATACCCTCCCCCTGCCCCTGCTCCCCTACCCACCCACTACCACTTCTTGGCCCTGGCGTTCCCCTGTACTAGGACATATAAAGTTTGCAAGACCTAGGGTCCTCTCTTCCCAATGATGGCTGACTAGTCCATCTTATGCTACATATCTGTTGCATATGTTCTTATGCTTGCCTCACACCATCTGGTTATCTCTAGTGCTACCTGCCCTGGCTATGTCTGACTGGAGTCTGTCCTTCCTGTGATCCTGGTTGTGTCAGAACTTCTCCGAGTCAAGCTGTCTCTGTGATCCTGTGATTCTGTGATTCTGTGTTCCTGAGATTCTGGGTGTGACTGAGCTCCTGGGAGTCAAGATGCTTTTGGACCTTGAGATTCTGGTGTGACCAAGTTCCTGTGATCCTGTGATCCTGTGATCCTGTGATCCTCAGATTCTGGACGTTTTGGAATGCCTGGGAGTGGAACTGCCTCTGTGTGTTGTGGGGCTGGGTAAGGAGTTTGCGCCCAAGGTCTTCTCAGGGTACCAGCCCAGACAGACTGGAAGGAACCCATGCCACTGTTCTGGTAGAGTTCCTGCATGCCTGGGTCCTGCTGGTCCTAGTTACTCACAATGTTGGGGCCAGATGTTGTGTCCTCCTCACCTCTGATCATGGGAGTATTAGAACATCTGGGAGTGGAGCTGTGTCTGGGTGTTGTGGGAGTTTGTGTCCAAGGTATGCTCAGGGTGCCAGCCAGGACAGACCAGAAGTACCCTATCTCTTCTGGCTTTCATAGTCTCTGGTGAGAAGTCTGGTGTAATTCTAATAGGTCTGCCTTTATATGTTACTTGACCTTTTTCCATTACTGCTTTTAATAGTCTATTTTTGTTTAGTGCATGTGGTGTTTTGATTATTATGTGTCAGGAGGAATTCCTTTTCTGGTTGAGTCTATTTGGTGTTCTGGAGGTTTCTTGTATGTTCATGGGCATCTCTTTCTTTAGGTTAGGGGAGTTTTCTTGTATAATTTTGTTGAGTATATTTAAGTTGAAAATCTTCATTCTCACCCATACCTATTATACTTAGGTTTGGTCTTCTCATTGGGTCCTGAATTTCCTGGATGTTTTGAGTTAGGATCTTTTTGCATTTTGCATTTTCTTTGACTATTGTACCCATGTTTTCTATAGAATCTTCTGTACCTGAGATTCTCTCTTCCATCTCTTGTATTCTGTTGGTGATGCTTGCATCTATGGCTCCTGATTTCTTTCCTAGGATTTCTATCTCCAGAGTTGTCTCCCTTTGAGATTTTTTTTAATTGTTTCTACTTCTATTTTTTTAGATCCTGGATGGTTTTGTTCAATTCCTTTACCTGTTTGGTTGTGTTCTCCTGTAATTCTTTAAGGGACTTTTTTGTTTCCTCTTTAAGGACTTTTTCCTGTTTTTCTGTATTCTCCTGTATTTTTTTTTAAAGGGAGTTATTAATGTCCTTAAAATCTTCTACCAGCATTATGTGATAAGATTTCAACTCCATATCTTGCTTTCCAGGTGTTTTGGGGACTGGCTGTGGTGGGAGTACTGGGTTCTGATGATGCCAAGTAGTCTTGGTTTCTGTTGGAAAGATTCTTACATTTGCCTTTTGCCATCTGGTAATCTCTGGAGTTAGATGTGCTAGCTGTCTGTGGCTGAGCTTGTTCTTCCTGTGAGTCTGTAAGCCTGTGCCAGCATTCCTGGGAGACCAGCTCTCTTCTGGCTAGACCAGTGCACAGAGGGCTGGTAGGCAGGTGTCAGCACTCTTGGGAGACCAGCTCTCTTCTGGCAAGACCAGTGCACAGAGGGCTTCGGAACAGCCCCACTTCCTGACTTCAGATGTAGGCCTGTAGGACCCTGTCCCAGAAGCTCTGTTACCTGTGCTCTCCTGCGGGGACCCTCCTTAGAGAGACATAGGAGAGTAAATGGCGATCTCATCTGAATCCCAGGGTCAGAACCCCCTCCCCCTTGTCCTATTAACCATATTCTTTCACTACCTCTGGTTGGTGGACTAGAAGGGAGGTTGAAGTGTTTAAGAACCCTTATTAAAGTAGGTTTTGAAAAAAAAATCTAAGCCTACATGCAGGTTTAGATTTGAGGACTGGCCTGGCAGATAATTGAAGTGGCTGAATCAGAGTGATTAATTAGTAGACTAGAAAGAAAATGGCTGAAGAAATGAGGTTCTGATTTAGTAGCAGTGACTAATTGCAAGGAAATAATTGTCACAAGGGAGGTAAATAATGACATAGGCTGTTGGAGTATAACTTCTATCTTTAATGTTTATTTTTAATTTGTATATGTGTGTATATGTGTATCACGTATGTTCATGTATATGTAGATGTCAGCTAGAGATGAGGCCATTGTCTGATGTCTTCCTCAATAGCTCTGTATCTTAACATTTAGAATACAGTCTCTTACTGAAAATAGAGTTAGTCATTTCAGCTACACAAGCTGGCTAGAGTGTCTAGTATGTGTGGGATCTACCTGTCCTTGCTTCTTCAATGTTGGGTTTGGAGGTATGCACAACCTTGTCAGGCCTTTCCTCTTGGATTTTGAGAATTGAACTCAGGCCTTCATGCTTGCATAGAAACCACTTTACTGATTGAGCCATGTCCAGAACCCCAGTAGTATAAATTCTTAAATAAGCACTAATGCACCATTTTCTTCATTTCCACCCTCCAATAATGATATTCAAGACAAGTTGACCCTTTTGTTAACTTATATTTCAGTTTCATTTTTTTTTCTCTTTAGTCATAAAGGCATTGGGCAGCATTAACATTTCATTTACCCTCTTATAATGTACTATGGTTCTGTGAGAGCTTTAAAGATATGCCAAGTGTGGAAAATGTATTTCCTGCATTATTCATGAGATATTCTTGACACAGAGCACTGTTTAACTATAGCGAAAATGTCTGGTCAGTACCATTTGATGTTTGCTCAGTGATGTCCTGAGGGATGTATGAGTGAGAATATGAAACTTTAGATTGATCAGTATTGTGGTATTAAGATGAATCCTATAAAATCATTTATTATGGTTTGGCTTCATGTTTATTTCAACTACTACATGCAGATGTGTATTATTTCAAATGTAAACAAAGAAAATCCATGAGAATTTTCTGGTCTGTATGCTCCACTGTAACTAATCACACTATGTAATTCAGAACTAATACCTGGGGATGGTCTTGCTAACAGTTGGTTTTTATCCACTGAATAACTTTATGATTCCTTCTCAGTAATTTCTCGGATTTTAAAACCATCATTTTATTCAGGGGACATCATTATATTTGAAAGAACAAAGTGATCCTCTTTGTTATAAAGTTTTACTAGAAAATTTTGGGCTATGAAAAAGTCTTCCTGTTCTTAAAGTGAGCTTGAGCTGTAGATAAATGGGAAGCTGCAGATTAAATTGTATTGTTAGGAGCTAGTTTAAAAATTCACAATCTATAGTTCATGGCAGAAGAGTGAATACCACTTATAAAAATAACGATTCTAGGAAATAGCTTTTGATATGTAAGTGGAAGAGAGCAAACAATTAGCCAGTCATAGTGCTGCATGCTGATGACCTCAGCACTTGGGGAACTTAGACAGAAGGATTGTCTTGAACTTGAGGCCAGTCTGGCCTCCATAGTGAGTATCTGCCTAGCTGGGCTACATAATGAGATTGTGTCTCAAAGAAGCAGGAAAAACACCACAAAATGTGAACCAGTTAAGGTACTCTTAGGTGGAAAAGAACAAATCTGGATGGTTCTTATAGACATAAGAACCATCTTATGTCTTATAGGCATATTGCTTCTTTGAGTTTTATCTGTCACACCCAGAGGTACTTAATTTTTGTCACCATGTAAAGAACAGCTTCTCACACATAAGCAGCTGAATTTCTCTGCTTACCAGCTCTACATTTTCTGTTTGATGTGGATATCTTGTAATTCCTTCCCAGGTGCCTGCTCTTTCTGTTTTCTACAGACTTATCATCCCAGTGGCCACCTGGTTTATATTCCTTTTGTTTGAGTCTAGCTCCCATCTCCCTCTGTTCTGAAGAGTTCCGCGGAGATCAGCATATTCTATTTCTTGCTGAATGCTCCTCTTTCTCTGAGTTACATTTGTTGTTTTTGTACTCTCATTTAATCTTTTTTCTTTCTTGCCTCTCTCCTAATTAACTCCATCGTTGCCTTCTTCATTATGCTTGTAATGAGGTCACCGAGGTGTTCCAAAATTTCTGCTTTTCCCATCTGCTTCAGGGTTCCAATTAGTTTTCTTTGGAAATCTAAAGGTTTTTTTGCTTAGTAGAAGCTTCCAATAAAGCTAAGTCTAGGATGGCCTCTTTTCCTTCATCAGTTCAAATGAAAACTTTCAAGATTACACAGCTCTCACTGGTGTAAAAGGCATCATTTTTCTCTAGCAGAGAAATGGAGTTAGAGACAACAACATTTGAGCTACACGGAAAATTTAAATATCTTTTGAAAGAGTGTGAAGTCTGTTCTTCCAGATTGCAAGTAGATGCAGGTGAGAAATCTCGGAAAGACACTTTTATCCACACTTGGACGTGAAGGGTATGTAGCTAACACAACAAAATGAATTTTTAAAGGAAATTTGCAAATAATGTTTTAAGGAAAAAAGTTTCTTAACTTTAGAATCTAGCTTTTGGAGTTTGGTTTTCGTATAGGGTTTTGCAATAGAGCAATCTACTACTATGGACTGAATTGTATCCCTCACTCCCTAGATTCATGTACTGAAACCCTAACCCAAATGTGACTCTCTGTTTGGACACAAATCAGCAATTTGGTAATAAACAGCATATGAAGCTGTGGAGGTGGGAAGCTCATTAGATGGGTTTGGAGACTATAACAAAAGCTGGAGAGACCAGAGCTTGTCCAGATCTTGACATGGTCACAAGAAAAGCCATCCAAGGGCAAAGCAAGCCAGAACAAAAGGCCACACCAGACACCCTGCTGGAACCTTGACTCTAGACCCTCTAGCTTACAGAACTCTGAGAAAACATAGCTCCGATGATTAACTGTGTACTAGGCAGTATTTTGTTATGGCAGCTTGAAAAAACTATGTCAGATATTGAAATGAGTCTTCTAAAGGAAAAAGCATTTGTATAGCTTACAAAGCAAGGAAAAAACATGTGTAATGAAAACTTAATTTAAAAAGCATTTGTATAGCTTACAAAGCAAGGAAAAAGCATGTGTAATGAAAACTTAATTTAAAAAGTAGTAAAGAAACTAGAACTTTCATACATTGCTGATGTAAATGTGAATAATACAACAATTGCTCAACTAACTGGCCTATGCCCACATTCTTAAGCACAGAGCTGACAAAAGACCTAACCATTCTATTCTTTGAATTAATTGTGATATGGAAGTACGTACTCACCCAGAAACGTGCACATGAGTGTTCCTAGAAGCATTATTTCTTTTGATCTCTTTTCTTTCTTTTTCATTTTGAGGCTGCTTCTCTCTATGTAGCTCTAGCTGTCCTAGAACTCACTATATAGACAAGGCTGACCTCAAACTTACAGAGATTCTTTTGCTTCTGCTTCTCAAGTTCATGGATTAGAGGCCTGTGTTCTCTGCCATCCCTGGGAGTGGCAGCATTATTCCTAACAGCTAAATATAGATAACAGTTGGAATATTCATCATATGATAAATGGTTCAGTAAAACATGATAGATATATACATGGAGGTACATTTGAACTGATACATGAAAACATCATGCTGATCGAAGAAAGCAAGTCCCCAAACTCTATCTAACTTGATTCCATTTGTGTAAAATGCCCAGAACTTGCAAGTCCATGCAGACAGAAAGTAGACTAGTAGATGGGCTGTTAGTGGGAGAGACGTGGGGTAGGACTTACTCATCAGATGGTACCCTGGGAGAGGCCCTCTGGGACTTTGAGAGGGTGACTGTTCTGAAACAGACTGTGGTGATGGATATGTATATTATTACATGTACATATATACAATAACTTACTGTAAGAATACATATTAAAACATTAGTAAAAATTTTATGTTTACAAATGGTCCACTACTCACATTTTTCTTCTCCTTTTGAAGTAATGTCTCACTTTATAGCTCAGGTTGTCCTCATCCTATAGCACATGCTGTCTACAAACACACAACCGTCTTCCTCGTGCTCCCAAGAGCTGAGCGACATGTCTTATGAGTCTACCATGATCATACTGGTATGTTTCCTATAGACTTTGATTGGAAAGATTAACATCTGGCCTTTAACATTACAATATGATAAAACATATCCAAAATATCATCACACAGTCAGAGGTGATGTCCCTGCATGTTTTCAGATGAGATGAAAATTATTCCGTGTGCAGAGATCCATGACAGCTACGGTGAGGGGAAAAGACAACAAGAACAATACTTACAATTTTATACTTAGGATTTTATTCTGTGCCCAGCCCCGAGCCACTTGCTTTATTAGAGTTAGCTCATCTAGTTTTTTAAATCCTGATGAGCTAGATGTCTTTCCCTGATCTGTGTATACATGCTCTTAGTGGCATCTATAACCAAGCAATTTTGTTCGAAACTGTCTGGGATTTATTACAGTTTCTACAAACAGACTTTGTTACTCTTGACTCAGAGCCCTGATGTGTGTTCTCTGTTTGTAATACTTGCTATACCCAGTTACTTCGACTTGGAATTCACACAGGATTTTCAACTGCAAGTCTTCTTTTAGAGCTCAATTCATATGCTCATCTTTAAAATATATTTAAATGTTTGAGACATTGTCTCTGGAAGCCCAGGCTAGCCTAGAACTTTCTGATTTTCCTGCTTCTATATCCAAGGAGTGTGATGAGAGGAGTAAGTTAGTGTGCCCAACATCAAAGGCTTTCCTTTCAGATCTTCCTGGACTTTGAAATTCATTTGAGGCCTAGCTATTTTACAGTTTTATGCTATTTTGATTTTTAAAAATTCTTAATGAGAGTTCTGGTTATACAAGTATATGTGTACTTATTTAGTTCATTACTATTTCTCATTATAATTTTAGTAGGGATTGAATTATACGCAGGTCCTCATTTTTATTTTTATTTGGTCGTTACAGTAGGTCATTAGGTTACAGTCACAGTATCTAGCATGTTGTATAGCAATCAATCAATTTTCACTATTTGTATAGATTGTAAACTTGAGGGCTTATGTTTGTTTACCTTTCAGAGTCTGTTTATGATACAACTCTTCCTTCATCAATATTGCCACTGCAAACAGTCCTTTGTTTTCATCAGCATTTTTGAAGAAAAGAGAAGTGACTGAATATATATCACTGAGATTTATTAATCTAATCTAATAAATTTATTAATCTTTATACAAGACCTGTGTACTCCAAAGATGGCTGTCTACACTCTGGAGCCTGGCAGTTCCTCAGTTCCTTATAAGGCTGGACAAGTCAATAGTCCTGATGTGCTACCAAAGTTCAGGAGTCTTTCTGGAAAGCTACTGATGAGACCACTGGAGGTTGAACAAGGTAGGTTCCAGTGTCACCGAAGGCTGACAACAGCAGACGCTGCAACAGAGTAGATGCACTCACAAGCAGGGGGTAAAGGGGCAGGAAAACCATCAATAAACTCTCCTTAACCCTTTCCGTATCTGAGCCACTGCCCATTCCTGGAAAGGTTTTGGTCTACTCAATCCTTTCTGGATGTAACTCTCACAGACACATCTGAAGGCATATATCTTATTTGATCCCATATCCAGTCAAGTTAATTTCTGAGATTAATTATCATAGGGTTGAACAGTACATGCCTCTCATTGTGCCTCTTGGATATGAGCAACTGCCACATTAATGTATGTCCCAACTTCCATTTGTCTTTAGGATTAACTTATGGTTTTGCTACAAACAATCCCCACCTCACAGCTGATAGCAAAGACATTTTGTTTTGTACATTCATTATCAACCATGGGTATGTGCATCTTTGAGATTATCACTATTCAAATCAGGTCATAGATCAGCTATTTTTGAGAAAAAAAAAAGGTTTGGATAAATGATCCAAACTCAGGAATTTTTGTGCAAATGGGAGTTGGTTTAAGCATTTTAAAAGTATGGATTTCATAATCTTGTAATGCAATATGAAACTGCTGGTGTAAGGATTATAGTAAAAGATGGTAATACAATCCAAGTTTCCAAAACAAGGGGGACCAGAGTGTGCTCACTTCTCTGCTTGTGAAAAATTAAAATGGGAAGAAAATTTCTGAGGTTCTTAGAAGAGGCAAGAAATTACAAAATTCAGTCTCCTTTGGGATTTTTATTATACACAACCATTTTGTAAATATGAAAGACCAATCATAAGATAGAGTATGTTTTTGTAATTGTTTTCAGGTAGCATGATTACAATGAGTTTTTATTTTGTTTTGATTTATAATTGTATTTTCATAGATAATATAAAACATTCTTTTTAGAAAATGCCAAATAGTGTATAAAGCTACATAACATAATTTCCAATGTGCGTTTACTATGGATGAATTTCCCCTTTATAGCATTTAATTCAACAGCAATTATGAGAACATACAAAACTCCTGGATCACTTTCAAGTGACCGGTAGGAAACTCAGAGAAGAGAGGTTCATTTAGGCTCAAGGTTCAGGGATACCATTCATCAGGTTGGGGAATGCCTGGTGGGAGCTTGTGAAACAGCTTGCTTACATTTTTATAACTAGCGGACAGAGGCCTCTTGCTGGAATAAAGCACAGGCCAAAAGCTTCACCTCAGTATGACCAGCTTTCTCCAAATAAGCTTCACCTCCTGAAACACTGCCATCTGCAGGGATCAACTTTTTTAACATACACCCTGGGGGGATATTTCACATTTAAACACTAACAGCCAGTTAATAAGAAAATATAGAATTTTGGTATATGAGGTGAAAAACATACAAAGAGTGCGAGGATGAGACAGACAGAGCGAGAGAGAGAGAGAGAGAGAGAGAGAGAGAGAGAGAGAGAGAGAGAGAGAGAGAGAG
>NC_034600.1:13447670-13478311 GCF_900095145.1 Mus pahari
AAGAAGTCACTAGATATGCACTCACTGATAAGCGGATATTAGCCCAGAAACTTAGAATACCCAAGATACATTATGCAAAACAGAAGAAAACCAAGAAGAATTAGAAAATATCATCCTGAGTGAGGTAACCCAGTCACAAAAGAACACACATGTTATATACTCCCTGACAAGTGGATATTAGCCCAAAAGCTCAGAATGCTCAAGATACAATTCACAGACCACATGAAGCCCAAGAAGAAGGAAGACCAAAGTGTTAATGTTTCAGTCCTTCTTAGAAGGGGGAACAAAATATTCAAGGGAGGAAATACAGAGACAAAGTGTGCAGCAGATACTGAAGGAAAGGCCAAACAGAGACTGTACCACCTGGGGATCCATCCGGTATACAGACACCAAATCCAGACTCTCTTGCAGATGCCAAGAAGTACTTGCTGATAGGAACCTGATATAGCTGTCTCCTGAGAGGCTTTGCCATAGCCTTACAAATACAGAGGAGGATGCTCACAGCCAACCATTGGACTGAGCACGGTGTCCCCATTGGAGAAGGAGAAAGGACTGAAGGAGCTGAAAGGGTTTGAAACCCATAGGAAGAACAACAATATCAACCAGCTAGACAACTCAGAGCTCCCAGGGACTAAACCACCAAGCGAAGAGTACACATGGAGGCACCCATGGCTCCAGCCTCATATGTAGCAGACATCAGTGGAAGGAAAGTTCCTTGGTCCCGTGAAAGCTTGATGCCCCAGTGTAGGGAAATGTCAAGGTAGGGAGGCTGGAGTGGGTGGGTGGGAGATCACCCTCATGGAATAGGTGTGACCTGGTTGGANTAGGTGTGTCACTGTGGATGTTGGCTTAAGACTCACCCTAGTTGCCTGGAAGTTATTCTTCTACTAGCAGCCTTTGGATGAAGATATAGAACTCTCAGCTCTGCCTGTGCCATGCCTGCCTGGATACTGCCGTGCTCTCACCTTGATAATGGACTGAACCTCTAAACCTGTAAGCTAGCCCCAATTAAATGTTGTTCTTTATAAGACTTGCCTTGGTCATGGTGTCTGTTCACAGCAGTAAAACCCTAACTAAGACACATACCATGAATGACTTTTTGGAATTGGGTTATCTCTCAGGATGATATTCTCAAGATCCATGCATTTGCCTGAGAAATTCATGATGTCTTCCTTTTAAATAGCTGAATAGTATTCCACCATGCTGTGGGAACTAAAAGGGGGGCAGGGAAGGAGGGGGGAGGGAGGATAGCCCTCGCCTGGCCAGAGTTCCTCCTATCCTCTGGGCAGGTGGACACTGGAGGGCTGCTAGACACTTTCCACTTGGCCCCGGGTGGGCATCTATGTCACTGACCCCACTCAGTGGGGCGTGGACAAGGGGCAGCCCCTGATGCTACACCCTATAGCCCTGGGGTTATGGGAGAGAGGGCTGAGGGAGAGAAGTTCCCATGCAGGCGAGAGTAACCTCAGCGGGCCTTGATGTACAGACAATCTATGGTTTTAGAGCTTTATTGTAGAAAGGCAGGGAGAAAGAGAGAAGGTAAAAGAGAGAGACTGGCCATGGCCAAGAGGAGAGAAGGGGGAAAGGAGAGAGAGAAGAAAGGCTAGAGAATAAGAGGGAGAGAGGGAGAGGAGAGGAGAGGACGATGAGAGAGAGAGGAGAGAGTAAGGGGAGTAAGAGCAAGAGAGTAAGGAGGGGCCAAATAACCCCTCTTATGGTATGCTGTTATCTTTGCTGTTGCTAGGTAACTGGAGAGGAGTTTAGCCTATAGGTCAGAAGCTTGGGACATTGCCTACATGACTACTAGCCATGCTTCTCCTGTTGGGGCTGAGGGGGCGGTAACTTCGACAGGAGCCAGGGTTACAGGAGACATGAGAGAACTCCTTCTGTCCCATGTAGGTGAATTATCACCACCAGGTCCTGGGGTTCCACCTCAGCTTGACTGGAGGCCAGACTGTCTGTGCATACATATCCCAATGGCCCACATTGTGCAGCAAATAGTATTCATTGATTTGCCACATTTTCTTTATTTTTCAGTTGAGGGACATCTAGGTTTTTCCAATTTCTGGCTATTATGAATAAAGCTGCTATGAACATAATGGAGCATGTGTCTTTGTGGGATGGTTGGGCATCTTTTGAGTATATGCTCAGGAGTGGTATAACTGGGTCTTGAGATAGAACTATTCCCAGTTTTCTGAGAAACTGCCAAATTAATTTCCAAAGTGGCTGTACAGGTTTGCAATCCCACCAGCAATGAAGAATTGTTCCCTTTGTTCTACATCTTCTCCAGCATGTGTTACCACTTGAGTTTTTGATTTTAGGTGTTCTGACTAGTATCTCAGAGTTGTTTTGATTTGGATTTCCTGATGACTAAGGTGGACATGGTCTCTTTAAGAAAGACTTTCTAAGTTTCCTGACAGCACTGAAAGGTGTTTCTGCTGCTGCTGCTGCTATACTTGACTAGTCACGACAATGAATGTATAGTCATCTGCTAGCAATTGTTCTGTCTTTAGGGTAAATATGACTAAAAGGGTCCTTACTGTCTGGCCATTTCAATAGATGACCTGGGCTATTACAGTAAGTGCTGAGAAGAGACTGACTATTGGTGTCAAACATTGGGTTCATTACTGGAGCCCAGAAGCTTCTCATTGAATAATGTAATGGAAGGAGTCGGGGGCAGATAGCAACAGGACATGTTCCCGTGATGGTACCAGAAAGACCAGACTCACTAATCTGTTGAACTCACTAATGAGTTGAAGGAGAAAGATGGAATTGGAAAGTAGTGGATATTCACTTCATGTGGGGATTTGTAAGTAGGTAGGAATTAGTTTAGTTTAACGGACTTAGCCACTGAATGAGGTAAATGAATCACAAAAGAACACACATGATATGCACTCACTGATAAGTGGATATTAGTCCAGAAACTTAGAACACCCAAGATACAATTTGCAAAATACATGAAACTCAAGAAGGAAGACCAAAGTGTGGATACTTGGTTCCTTCTTAGAAGGGGAACAAAATACCCATGGAAGGAGTTACAGAGTCAAAGTTCAAAGCTGAGACTGAAGGAAGGACCATCCAGAGACTGTTCCACCCAGGAATCCATCTCATAAACAACCACCAAACCCAGACACTATTGGGTATGCTAACAAGAGCTTGCAAACAGGAGACTGATATAGCTGTCTCCTGAGAGGCTCTGTCAGTGCCTGACTAATACAGAACTGTATGCTCACAGTCATCCATTAGATAGAGCACAGGGTCCCCAGTGAAGGAGCTAGAGAAAGTACCCAAGAGCTGAAAGGGTCTGCAGCCCTATTGGAGGAACAGCAATATGAACTAGCCAGTACCTCCAGAGTTCATGTCTCTAGCTGCATATATAGCAGAGGATGGCCTAGTTGGCCATCAATAGGAGGAGAGGCCCTTGGTCTTGTGAAGATTCTATGCCCCAGTATAGGAGGAATGCCAGGGCCAGGAAGTGGGAATGGGTGGGTTGGGAAGCAGGGGGGGTGTGGAGAGGGGATAGGGATTTTCAGAAAGGAAACTAGGATAACATTTTAAATGCAAATGAAGAAAATATCTAATAAAAAAGAACAATAAATATTCCCATTTCCTTATGGTACTAGGTAGTGGGGAGCAAGATTGAACCGAGGAGATGAGTCAATGTTATTATGATATTCCAGGTGAGATGTTTTGAAGGGAGAATGGGCCTCAAACTGAAGTGTTCAGAATGTCTCCTCAGGACCTGCTAGCATATGGACGCAAGTCTTTCAGCTGCTCTCTTTAGGTGGGTTCCTGATCTGTAGATCTAGGATGTGGGCAAGTGGGAAGACCATATTGATGTTGATTCAACAAAGGTTAAAGTGGGCCATAATGGAGAAAAAAGGAAAATATTTGGAATGTATTTTGAAGTAGAAGTGATAAGCTTTAATGGGTTGAATTGTGGAGGTAGAAAAAGAAAGCCCATACCCAGAGTTGGGGTAAGTGACAAAGATAAGGGGTAAGAGGGCCACAGGGAACACTAAGTTCTGGTAGGTAACAGTAGCAAAAAATTAGTATTGAATTAAATCCAGGGAATATTCTGAAGATGTTACAGCTTTAAAGTCTGGATTATACTATGTGTAAGAGTGATGGGTTATGGAAACCCAGTCCTTTCTGCAAGGTGGCAAGACTGATAGAAAGGACACGCCTGTGCTTTGCAGATCCCAGCTACTTGGTGGGTTCAGAACAGATTGAAGCTGGAGAGAAAACTCTGGTTTTGGGAACTGTTGTGGATTTGGTCTAATGATTGCATGACATTAATTGAGTCCCCTAAATTACCTGGATCTGTTTTAAGATGCTGAGGGTCCCTTCTGTCAGTTGGTTTTGATTGGTAAATAAAGTTGCCTGCAACTCATGGCTGGGCAAGGAGACTTTAAGATTCCTGGGCAAGGGGACCAAGGAAGGATATAGAACCACCATGCAGGGCAAGGAGTAAGGACCAGGCCTAAGAGATGCAAAATAGAGAGCATAGCAATTATATAAGAGCTGGAGAAGAGTGGCCCCAGGGAGCCACCAATTTGGTCTAGGGCAGTGAAGATGGAAAATAGATTTTAGTAGCTATAACTCAGGAATATTGGAGGGGAGGTGTTAGCCATGTGGAGATTTTGGAGTGGCCCAGCCATTGAGCTGTTTAAGGCATATTAAGATATAAGGCTGTGTGTGTGTGTGTGTGTGTGTGTGTGTGTGTGTGTGTGTGTTTCATTTGGGAACCCAGAACATTGGGGGAGTAGTAGTTCCTATTGAGGAACTTACTACCACCTCCAGGTCTATTTGAGCAGGATTAGTTGGCAATAGCAACAGATGGCATCCAATGTGTTAGGCTTGTACTCACTTTTTAAAATTAACTGCAGCTTCTTCAATGGAACACATGTACCATTCCTTTAAGATTAGGAAGTGGGGAGAGTTGGTTTCTCAGCCAAGCGGAGCAGAGCCATGTGGTTCCTCCCCAAGCCATGCAGGTTCTAAACTAGGATGGAAGTTCATGCTAGTTTGACATGCATGATTCTGAGGTTTGTGACTTAAGTGTAGGACACACCCAGACTGACCCAGGGACATGGGCTGCAGGCTAAGATCCAGCAGGATTCTCTCTCATTCTGGCTTCTGCAGAGAGCTTAAGTTGCAGATGCTGAGAGCTCCTGCTGAGATAAGGCGGGCTAAAGAGAAAAGGCCCAAATAAGAAGAAATAAAGGGGAACTGCATTGTCTTAAGACTAGAAGGGCAATAGAATGGTTATTGTTTAAGTGGTTTTAAGTATGCATGGAATAAAGAAATCCAGACCTTTGATCTCAAATATAGGAAACAAAGGCCCAGATACAGAGAGAAGCCCATCTCAACAAATAATAATGAGCTATTGATCTGTACAGAAGGGAGAATGAATGGAAATCGATTTAATTGTTTTTAAGGAGAGAAACAGCACCCTCAGGTACACTAAATGACCTGCTGCTCCAGTTCTCTACCTCCCAAAGCTGTTTCCAGAGACTTGCTCACAGAACAGCCTTAGGAATCGCTAGTGATTCCCGATGACCTTGGTTCATCCAACCTTTCAGATGGATCCAGTCAGAACTTCTGTGAAGCCCTGAACCACCTAAGCATACAGAGACTGAATAGCAAATGCTAAAAACAGCTTTCTTAAGTCTAACCAAATGTTGAAAATTTCCTACCTTTCCCCACCCTTTAAAAATATTTCTTCACCTCAATTCAGCAAGAAGATGTTGGAGAGATTCATCATCCTTATTCCTTTGGTTTGGGTGTCTGGTTATGGTTATTTTGTAAATTATAGATAGGTTGTCATTTTAAGGGATAATGGAAAATAGTCATAATTTTGAACAAGGAGGATATTAAATAGAGAGCTTAGACTTGGAGTTTCTGTCTTTCTTTTCCTCTTCTCTATCCCTTCTTTCCTATGTAAAAGGAAGGGGGTTGAATGGAAAAGGGAGACTAGAATAATATAAAAATTAGATATATGGTATGGATTATAAAATTTATTCTTAAACAAATCATTGTATAGTCATAATCTTACATTGGTAGGAATCTTTATAATTGATACAAATTGAAGTTATAATTTCTTATATTGGTACAGAATTTATATATTAACACAGATTTAAGGTTTTCATGGGTATAAATTTTTATAGTGATACAAAATTTGAAATTAATATTGTTTCTCTTAGATAGGGATTATGCTCATGCAAATCATTTAAGAATACAAGGCTTTGTCTCAGCTCGTCTAATATAGCTGCTATTACAAACGGTTTAGGATGATTAAGTAACACAAGTTAAGGGTCATATAGTAAACTCATGGTTACATCAGATTCTGATTCAATTATAATAAAGTGTTTTTAATATTATTCAAATAGAAATAGCTCAGAGTAGGCAAGGTTTAACAGTTCAGATATGCTATATAGAGATGATCTTCAGAAGCATCAGAAATCCATAGAATATGGCATTTAAAATCATTTCTTTATTAATAGTTTTTCTTTTGACTAGGAGACATGTCTCCTTCTGATGATACCCCCTTCACATTTTAAAGAAGATATTGATCACTGTAGAGTTGCTCACATAGAGTTGCTCCAATTGTGGCAAGGTCGCCTCTGGCAAAAAAATGTCCTAATTCATGTGCAGACAAAAAAAAAAAAAGATACTGTCCAGGAAAAGGCACGAGATGTGGGATAATCAACAGCTTAACTCTGCCAATACAGGGTAAGCGTCCCTTCATAATTCTTGCTTCACTTAAGGCCGATCAGATGGTTCTGGGACAGAAAGCTGAAGACAGATGCTCCAACATTCTGAGGAATAAAGGACTCTGTGCTTCTTATTCATCCTGGTAATATTTAATTCCTTGGTGCTCTAATAGGTTTGAAGACTAGCTATCGTCTCATAATCAAACTTAAGTTGTTTAGCATTAAGGAAGATGATCTAGATGTAAAAGAGTGGTTTTCAGGTGGTAATGCAAGTTAAAATCAAAATATAATTTGGGTACAGAATTGTAAACTCTAAGTTAGAATAGATATTAGAAAAATGTACCTAAATTGACAAAGTTAATGGACTGGATGTTATATATGTATATTATACATAACTGCTATAACTATGTACATTGTATATCTGAGAGATGAGGCCTTTTTAATGGACAACAAGGGAAAATGTTGTGGTTTTACTCCAATGCTTGTATTATATTAATTGATCCTCCAAATTGCACAAGAATCTGCATGTAAGATGCTGAGGGTCCCTGCCCCAAGTTGGTTTTGATTGGTAAATAAAGTTACCTGTGGCTAAGGGCTGAGCAGGGAGACAGAGGTGGGACTTTAGGATTGAGGGCAAGGGGACCAAGGAGGGAAAAAGGAGATTGAACTGTCATGTAGGCCTGAGAGCTGCAGAAGAGAGAGCATACCCATAATGGAAGAGCTGGGGAAGAGTGGCCCCATGGGGCCCCCAACTGGGTCTAAGGTAGCAAAGATGGAATATAGACTTTAGTAAGCAATAACTCAGGAATGTTGGAGGGGAGGTGGTAATTACATAGAAGTTTTGGCATGACCTAGCCATTGAGCTGTTTAAGGCATATTAAAATATAAGGCTGAGTGTGTGTGTGTGTGTGTGTGTGTGTGTGTGTGTCTTTCATTTGGGATCTCAGAACATTGGGACAAGTAGTGAGGAATGTGCCACCACTTGTCAATCTGAGTATAATTAATTGGCAATTGCAATAGGGTACCAGAGGATAGATTCTAGCCATGCAGAGACATGCCAGAGCCAACAAGATGATAGGGAGGAGCATGGGAGTGGCATTGAATGATGCTTTAGTTTGGGAGGGGTAGAGTGCATCGATGATTCAGTGTCTGTAGGCTAATGAGGAGAAGGAAGAGAAAACCCGGTCTTTACTGTTCACACCTGATGGTCATATCAACAAGCATTTGCTGAGTGCCCATGTCTACTCTGAGAGCCATTTCTGAGTGCTTTCCATAGACTATCTGTCTTTTGTTTGTTTGTTTGTTTGTTTGTTTTTTCAAGACAGGATTTCTCAGTATAGCCCTGGAACTCACTTTGTAGACCAGGCTGGCCTTGAACTCAGAAATCCACCTGCCTCTGCCTCCCAAGTGCTGGGATTAAAGGTGTGCGCCATCATCGCCCAGCTGACCATCTATCTTAGTTCTTAGAATATTTCAGAGGAAAAGTGTCATTACTTCATTTTTCTAGCGACAAAAGCTTACAAAAACCATGTGAGGACATCGTGGTTGACATCACGTGACTGGGACATCTAGAGCTAGCATTTATACTTGATGTAGGTGAAATCCAACCGATTTTAGAAGTCTTCAGTCTGTAAAAATATAAAGCAGATAGTGTGTGTGCGTGTGTGTGTGTATATGTGTGTGTAGGGGGAACTAGACTGTTCTGCTTTGACTCCACAACGCATCCTGTCAGCCAGTAGAGAACACACTGTCCAGTTCCATCACGGTCCCTTTATGAAAAATCCAAGTTCAATCATATCACTTGAATTGAATTTTCAAAAATTTAACTACTTATAAATGTGGGACCTGTGCATAGACTGTTCCTGAACACTATCTTCCACACAGAATTATCTAGAGTTTATATTACTGTTTTCAAGTGTTAATAAGTTAATATTATGTGCTAATAAGTTTGAAAGTGTGACATCTCCTTGCATTTTGGAAAAGGGCAACCTTGCTTTCTGGGGTGCTAGGCTGTGTGACTGCTCCCTTCCCCTTCCTTTGTCTGGTATCTGTCACCCCCTCTTGTTTCTAGACCTTCATCTTTCAAAGCAATGTTTACTTGCAACAGATGAGGAAAACAAAAACCCTAAAACAAGTGACTCCATTGATACACGTGCATTGTGCATTTATTTTCTCTACTGTCTGAGGAGAGACCCTATGCTCCCACCACATTCCTAAACCTTGACTGCTGGCATAGTCCTCACACAGGCAAGGCAGAGAATCCAACAGGCTTGCTGGGGAAAAAGACAGATAAGAAAAATAGAATTTTTAGAAATGTTGTTGCATAGGAT
The DNA here is from genome assembly GCF_900095145.1 of Mus pahari. Taxonomy (NCBI): domain Eukaryota; kingdom Metazoa; phylum Chordata; class Mammalia; order Rodentia; family Muridae; genus Mus; species Mus pahari. The sequence goes on from NC_034600.1 coordinate 13,456,717, forward strand.
TTTTTTCTGCCTAGAGCAGCATTCTAGGNATTCCTGCGCTTTTTTTCTTTCTTTCTTCTTTTTTTTGTCAGTCTCCAAATGAGCTATTCACTTGAAAACTTTAGAAGCTGAACAAGGATGAGAAACCTAGCAACTGGATATCGGCTCTCTGAGGGCAATAGAATGATAGGTTTTAATTAAAGAAACATTATCCATCAGTGCTGTATTATGATACTTAGCAAGTTAGTATTTAGTTTTGTGAAATCCTGCTGGCTGTGAATCATGGATGGCAGATTTGTTATATTCTTTGTCCTCTGCTAGCTGGTCTTTGCTTCCACAGACAGAACTTTAAAATGCACCTTCCTATTTATAATTAAAAACTCACCCACCCCACAAAGACAAATAAACAAATAAGCATAAAGGAAAGCCAAAACCAAATACCTTCAAGTATTAAAACATCAGATTTTTAAAATTACTGCATGTTATGGAAACATAAACATAAAATACATTTTGTTTGGGAATTCATTTGAATGGAAATGCGTGATAATCGTGCTCTGGTCTAGTATCTTGAACTAGGATGTGTTCAAGGGTGGGAGACTTTGTGAAAGGCATCACTGTTTCTGGAGGTCAGGTAGACCCCCACTTGGTTTCTATCAGCTGTAAGCTATACTAATCTAAATGTAATCTGTTGAGGATAGGATCAAGTTGTCAATTAAGAAGAGATGTCACAGCACTCAGGAGGGTCTCTGAGTTCCAGGCCAGCCTGATCTACAAAGACTCACTAACAGGGGAGATTATAGAGAAACTGCAGACAGGTTCTCCAGGGGCCTGGACAGTGCACATAGAAAGACACATGTCATGCAACATGTGAGCAAGTGGGATTGCAGCCCACACAGACAAGATGCTGTCAGACAGCCAAGGAAGGGAGAGTGACAATGCCACTTTGAACTAGGGACTGGACCCTTAATGGTTCATGTTGGGACACTTCTGAGAGTGACAAGGAAAAGACTGATAACATGTGGTTGATGGATGCAAACCGGAAGTCTGCAGGAAAGGCATGCATTGATCACCATAAAAGGAAGCCACTCTGTGTTTGCTCTGTAAAATGCACTTTAAACACTGACTAAACAGCTAAAGGGTGGAAGGTCCTAAATTTGGAAAGGATATTCTCAAATCCTCTTCCTTATTCAATGAAAGTCCATATAGTAGTGTGTTCATGACTAGGGCCACAATGGGTGGTTGTATTTTCAAGCAGTGGACTTGAGACAGTGGTCTGTCTGCAGATACTTCACAGGTCTTGAAGGATGCCCCTTGGAACCATCAGCTTCAACACAGGTACAGGGCACATTCTTAAAGCATTGGAAATCCATCATCTGTATCTCATACTATGCAGCTACTGAGTACAGCCAAGTAGCCTTTGTAGATTTGCCTATTCTGTACTAATGAATATGTATACGGTGTGGCTATGGATACATGATGGTTCCTCAGTGTACTTACTGTTTTCAGGATGCATCCACACTGCATGCCACATTCCTCTGTGTTTCATGGGTGAATAATATGCCATTACATCTTCCCTGTCCACATGCTGCTGGTAAACATCTTTTTGTTTCCATCTTTTGGCACTTTTGAGTATGGTAGTTATGAATGTTTGTGTTTGAGTCCTTTGGATATGTTTTTAGTTTGGGGAGGTATATATCTAGGGGTAAAATTGTTGGTCCAATGGGCAGAGAGAAGGGCCAGTTGCTGTTGCAGAAGATGCTGGTTGATTTCCAACACGTGCGTAGTGGTTCACAGGAATCCACAGCTCCAGTCCAAGGGAATTTGTTCTCCCCTCTGACCTCTAAAGGTACCGGGCACATATATGTTGCACAGATACAAGCAAAACATTCATGTATGTAAAATTAATAAAGTGATTCCTAATGACGTACTGATACACCCATAGAACAATACTAACTTAACCTTATTAGAGAGAGTTTTCCCAGTAGACAGGAGATAACACAGAGACCCACAACTGGACAATGTTCAGAGAGTGAGAGACTTTGGAGCGCTCGGCCCTAAATGGGATGTTTTAAATCATCCCTCACTCCTCAATGCACAGGGATCTATGTGGAAGAGAATATGGCACTGGAAAGACTTTAAGAGACAGAGGTGGTGAATGACTCCCAGGAAGCAATATCATTCACACATAAGAGGGCTGATATTCAGGGGACTCAGAGAGACTGGGACAGTGCACCTTGAACCTGCAGACAGAATCCCAGCACAGACAGGGGAAAGTAGACCCAGGGTTCCATCTCTGACTGATAATCAAAACAATTTTTTTATAAGATCATTTGTCCTTATATGGTAATGTTACAATGATTTTTTGAGGAAGCATGGAATTAGTTTCCAAACAGGCTAGTAATAATGGTGTTCTTAAGCAGGTCATGAAGGCCAAGATTGGGGATGTCTGTCTACATATGGAACCATTTCCTCAACAGCTGTTACTCTAGCATGTGGCTGGGGGATACATGACTATTTGTCTCTAAACGAAGCAGATCCTGGAAGACAGACTGATTTCCAGCCCCTTACCTTACCAGTGAATCTGTTGATTCAAATAATAAACAATAATAAAGAAGAAGATGTCATCAATTTGAGAGCTGGGAGGAAGCAGAAGGGGTTGGGAGGAGGAAAGTAAGAGGGAAATGATAATTTTGTTTTAATTAAGCTACATTAAATGAAAATGCGATTTTGGTATAATTCTTTCTTTCATTAGAAACTATTCATATTTTTTTTAAGACAGGGATTCTCTGTGTAATCTTGGCTATTCTGGAACTTGTTCTGTAGACCAGACTGGCCTCAAACTCAGAGATCTACCAGCTTCTGTTTCCTGAGTGCTGGAAATAAAGGTGTGCCCCACCTCACTATTCCTATTTTTATTAAATTGTTTTGTTTTTCCATTAATTTATCTAGAGACAGAAGAGCTGCATTTCCTTGGGAAGTGAAGAGACAGGAGTCTATGATTTCCAATGGTTTACCAATATAACTTGAGAAGCTTAAAGAGGGTTGAGTAATATCTAAGTTTAAACTGGGAATTCTGTAATTTGTTTGATTTCTTTTCAATGGAGGGTCCAAGAAATGAGATGGGGTTTCTTGCTTGTCAAGCAATGAACAAACATGGGATACCTGTAGGAGTTATCTGAGCAATTGTTACCCATGTATAGAAGATGCTTAAAATTGTTTTCTAGCATTATAAAATATCTCTGTGACTTTCTGAAGTATGTTCACATTCTATAGATCTGGATGCTTTGACATCATCTGTGAGCCTTTCTTTGATGAACTTAAAGTGGTTTTATGGGGAGGGGTAGTTAGTGGTGCTGGATACAGAAATATTGGAATAAGAAATAAAATCTGTTATCACGATTATCCAAAGCTCACTTGATTATATTTCTGTACTCCTTCATTCTAGAACATCAGAAGAAACTTACTGTTCTTTACAAAGAGAATTTTGAGTATTTCTAATATCTTTCCACTATTGTGAGATTTATTTTGTAACAATATTTACTTCTGCTTTAGGTTCACAAGTAACATACCTTTTAAATCAAGACTTCTATAATTTTTTTTATTAACCTTCAAAGCTTTCTGTGTTTTGAAACCATAACTAATAATAAAACCAGAATGCTAATTAATAAAATAATTAAATGCAACGACAAAGAGAGGAAGACTGACTGAATGAGAAGGGTAGGTGAGGTCAGGGTCCTGTAGCATGCTGGGAAACATACACGGGGATCCTTGTGAGAAGGTTGCAGCTCAAAATTTGCAGGTCCTCACATTTTATTGTTCTAGAGATCTAATCTGATATATGTTAGAATGTGTGAGTGCATTTCTCTCAGCATTTCTTTTTAAATAACAGAATCAACACTGGAATGTAGATAGGAACTTGTTTAGTTTTTCCCTCTTAGTTTTGTTCAAACACGGTCATTGTAAAGCTCAAGGTCTGAATATAACACTTTGGTGTTCATTGTGGGAAGGAGAATGGACAGCAAGGGAAACATAACCCTGCCAGTCTCTTTTGACTGGGGGAGAAATAAAAATAACCAGGAAGCGAGACCAGGAGCAGAGGCTCAGCATCTGTTTTACTTTTTTAGGGACCACATGTCACAGACTCCTTCATTAAGACCCAATGTATCTAAGCTGGACTTTAGTGACACTGCATTTTAACCTAATTAGATTAGAATCAAAGAACCATGAACAAGGGGATGAGAGAGATGGTGGGTGCCGCCATTATAAGCATTTCGTGTTCTACTACATTGGATTGTATCTACTATAGGAACTGTAAACTTGCAGGCATGGTGATGCATTTTTTGAACATCTGAGCTACTATACACTGAAAACACTATGAAATAAAAATAATCTCTTCACACTTCCCAACTGGCTGTTTATCAGCTTTTCCCGTTCCCACATTTGTGCATGAAGTGTCCCTTCACAGCCAGAAATCCTGTGGTGTTTTTGGCTCTAATTTGGACAGTAACTTGCTTATTTTCAAAGTTAACAGCAGAAAGCAAAGGAAAATGTCGTCTATTAGTGTGTTACATTATGTAAAGAAAACAAGATTGCTACACACTGCCATCCACTAGCCTTTCCAACCATTTCTTTAAACCTTTTCACTTCAAATCAAACCACCATATTGAACAGTCCCCAAATATTTGGAGATAAAAAAGGTAAAGATTGTGGGTCCCAAAGCAACCATTTATCTGAAGTTTCCATGGACTAAACTTCCATCAACCAACCTACACAACTACAATACAAATTCACTTGCAAAAATACAGCAAATAGTAAATGTTAAATATTGACATTCTCTTTCCATAAGTCCCTGCAAGAATAGTATGGGAGTCAACCTTTCCAGTGGTGTGTGTGTGCACTCCACTTGCTTTGAGGTTCATCAGCTACACATTTATAATGGAGTCTGAGTGTGACTATGTTGTGGTTTTTCTTTCAGATGAGCCTGAAGCCAGATGTGTTCTGACTGTTGGTGGGGCATGAAAAGACTATGAAAGCAGACTTTGTTCCTGGGGCAAAAGAAGCTTCTTACAACACGCTGTTTCAACCCAAAATTCAGTGCTAGAGCTATGGGCGGGCCAACAATTCTGAACAATGTTTTGTGTTTTCTCAGAATAATTAAATTATGCCATCCTAGAATTAAAAGATATACTTTATTTTTTTCATGGAAAAGCAAACAAATTATAATTATACTATGTTCTGGTATTCTGATCCACTAATTACATATGTGCCCTTCCATGTATCTTCGTAGATATAGGAAGACTAGTTTAGAAAAATGAAGTATAACTGGCAATGATGCCCTTCTGCTAGGAGCAGATTTGGGTTTGAATTGGGGTGATGATCAACTGAGATGAGTTATTTTTAATGTTTGCCATTTAATGTGAATGCATACATGTGGCATGTGAGGAATTGGAAATTAGACTAACTCGAAAAAGAAGGTACCTTTCCTGGCCCCTTGCCCTTGAACAGAATGTTGAAATTGTTCTGAATGCCCTGTTATTTTTCCTCTCAAAGATTTTATTGATGGAAAACCTTATTCCTAGTCACTTTAGTTTTTTTTTTTTAAAGTTGTAATTTTTCTTTATCTTTAAGTGAAACAAAGAGATCATAAATATCTCTAAAATTTCCCTTAGTTTTGCTTTCTTTATGAGATGAACGAGGGGGAAGTGTGCCAGGCAGTGCTGGGAAGCATTATGAAGTAAAAAGGATGCTGCTGAAGATGTTCAAGATGTAACAGCAGTTTTCAGGGTCATCTGCATGAGCATCCCTCATAACATGGATTCATTTACGGAATCAAGCGTTGTATCACAAGTGTGAACAATACTACCTTTCTGAGGTATAAAGCCTTCGTGGCAAACACCACAACCCACCTGATAAAATCTTCAAGTAAGAGACATAAGATAGCCGGGCGTGGTGGCGCACACCTTTAATCCCAGCACTCGGGAGGCAGAGGCAGGTGAATTTCTGAGTTCGAAAGAGACATAAGATAGAGCCAGAGCTGCGTGTGGGGCTTCGCCTGCACACGGAGCAGTCACCTTCCTTTGCAGTATTTTTCTTTTGTTGTTGTTAAACAGAAGCGTCATCAAGGCGCTACCGTATTTGTGTAGCGGGGATAACCAGTCCTCTGGCTGGCCTACAAGGCTGTCGCTGGTTCTTTCCTTACTGGGTTAAATTAGAACTGGCTCAAGATACCAAGCCCCAGCTTAGTAAGAACAGTGTTGCGTACCGGGTCTCCGAGCAGCTTCCGTGGCTGTCCAGGAACTGGAGGGAATTCTGCAGAGTAAAGGAAGCTCTTCTCAGCCCTTCCCACAAAAGGCTGTGTGTCAGATTAAGCCCTTGCTGCTGTTGGCTTGCTTCTCACTAGTTAGTTCCTCTGCTGTTTGGCTGCGGCCTCCCCTGCCAGCCCAGACTACAGAGGCAGGCCTAGCTCCTGGTACTCCGTGGCGCCTGGTCTTTTTAAATGGCATTCATAGCATTCCTTGAAGTCTCCTCAGTGTCTGCTTAGTAGCGACCCCACAATTACCTGTCAGCCTCTTCCCTTCCAGCAGGGCTTTCACACTTCAGAGATAGGAGTTTGCTCTCTGGAACAGGATTTACATCAGCACGTTTTAGGGATCTTTTGTTCATTACATTTCTCGGCTTCGGTTCTTTGGCTTCTTTAGACTTCCTTGAGGTTAACTACATTCGCAGTTCCTATTTACTCCACAGCCTGCTTCATGCTTTATGTCTTGTCCAGGCTTTCTGACTACAACCACCCCTCATCTAACACAATGCAGATCTAGTCATTCTCATTTGTAGCTGCAAACTCTTTACCAAGCCAAGCTTTCTGAATGTTTAACAAATGATAACTCCAAGAATTATGGCCTAGAGGAAACATAGTCACAAAGAAGATTGATTATATATTTAAATTATTATACTGAGAAGGGTTTATATATAAAATCACAATTTAATGCTAGCCATCTGTCCTAGTTTACATATTTAATTAAGCATATCAGTAAAATTCTACCGTTTCCAATCCCAATTTATACCTGAGCATCACGGTTGTGACATCCGTATGACCATATCCTGTATAAAAAGACCCTCTGTCCTCTTTAGAAAAAGTACAATTACAATAAAAACAGGCTTCACTGAGGTGCTCTGATTTAATGACAATAAATAATTTAAATATCTATAAGAATATGTTGAAAAGTTATAGGCCATATTGTTAACTTATAACTCTAAAAGTTATCTTGGTATATTTATGTAATTTTAGAAACTGTACATGTTAACCTCACAATAGTTGAATGTGTTGTGGAGTAATCACTTCCTTATAATGACAAGATGTATTAACCGAGTTTCATCAAGAGAATGCTAGAATCATCCAAGGCTTAAGAAGATGGCAACCTCTTTCCCTGTGGCTTCGTTTAGCTGCACTTGGTCTGGAGGGCCAGAGAGCTCTGGCCCCACCTCTCTTAACTGCATTGTGTGGCTGCTTGATTGTGTCCATCGATGACAATCCCTCTGTAAGGCTAAACTTTAACACTCTCTTCCTTTTCTGGGCAACGGCCTCACCTAAGGATGAGTTTATACAAGCAGACTGAATAATTTGTGCCACAATATTCAAAGTCCCAACTCTTGGAAAAGCTGCAAAACTCGTGCAATGAGAAATGGCAATTATTAGTTGGCAATGGCACAGATTTTCTTTACAGGACTTTGAATTATGCCTTTTTAGCAGATCTTGGTCACGCAGGCCAGTGAGTCTTGCACAGCTGTGGTTTAACCTCGAGAACTTTTGTCACAATTTTATTTATTTACTTACTTTTTTGAGATGCGGCTCAGTTCTGAGATTTAGAAGATTGCAGTTTTGAAGAGTTTGTGTCGACTTTATGTAAGCGTTTTATTTTGCTAACGAACTAAAATTGATCTCTGTAATAGAAAGGTAACGACACTATTTGAGTATAATGACTAAATACGAATGAAAGACTGCTCCGCGGATGCTCCCTAACCCTGACCACGGTGCTTTATCTTAATTATAAAATCACATTGTTTAGTGCGTTTCAATTGCTTAATTATGAAAGAAAAAATGGAATGAGCAGTGGGACGAGACATCGCAGAGTTGGTTCCAAGCTGGACTTGCTACAAAACCCTGAGGTCTGCTCCGAGTCCTGGGGCTCTGCTGTTCGCTTACAGGCGTGGTGCGGTGGGGTTATTTAAGGTCTCCTCCAGTGCTTCCAGCTCTCAAGCTGAATCCCACCAAATTGATTTTTCATACTCAGGGAAAAAAAAAAAAACCTGAACAAAGCTGAACTGTGAAATATTTGACAAGTATTAACAGGATTGAGCATGTTTTAGACATTCGGCGTTCTGTAGGAGAAAAGAACAGCGAGAATCCCCGCCCCCACCCACCCCACCCCTGTATAACTTGTATTTATTTAAATTTGAAACACTGAGCAATTTCACTAAGCTGTTTTTGTGCTTCTTGTGGTATGGATGGATACAGAACGCTCCAGCCCATAATTTCCCAGGGCGTGTTGCCCTTTACAATCTCAGTTGTGAAGATCTGGGTCGGTTCAGGTGGCCAGACTCTATGGAGTCCCTCGTCACAGGATCAGGAATTCTACTGAAGTTGTCCACCTCCTGCAGGTCCGGGGCGAGACAAAGCCGATGAGAACACTCTCACTCTCCTAGTAGCACAGCACCTGCTCCAGTGGCTGTTTCTGAGAAGCCTGGAAATCTAAGCCAGTGCTACAAATTCAGCCAGGAACCCACAAATCATTTATAAGTATTTTACTAATTCTTTCTGAAATCAGATTTACCAATAACTCACACACAAAATGCAATTGTCTGTACAATTTTATGAGTGGATACAGAATATGAAATTTCATAGAGAATGTTCATGCTAATTAATTAATAAATAACAATTCTTCAAGACAAAAATACTTTTTTTTTTTTTTTTTTTTACTGCCTAAGTGTAAGATAACTGCTTAGAACTATCAGAGAGGTTTGAGAAACAGGCGAAATAGACTTACTAAACAAACCACAAAACACCTCGCTTTATTTTTACCCAGTACTAAAAATAGTGCACATGTATATATTTTGAAATGAAAAGGTATAAACAAAAAATACAGTTGTAGAACAGACAACTTGAATTAATAGGCTACTATTTTGTTTTGCCTCAGTATTCACAGAAGGCTAGCCTATCCATTGATACCAATGTACATTTTGTCAAATAGCCTGCTACAGTTTTTGATAGTACTTAATTGCCTTTTTAAAGGACAAAGTATTCTGTTGCTTGGAAAGAAGGCTTCTTCTCACAGGCTTTGATTCTGAATAAGACATAGGTGTCTGACACTCATGGCTCTTCCTATAGTGATAACTGCAGCTTCATGCACACAGAGAAAACCAAGGCTCTTGCTACAAATCAGAAATGTCAAGCAGTTCAGGGCCTATGGTGCAGAAAACGTCTATTTTACCCGGAATGGGAGGAAAAATGAAAGGGCAAGTACCTAAAGCTGGGGAAGATTTTTCCATCAGGAACTGGTTAGTGGGAGGTGCTGGAGGATCGATGGTGGACATGGAAGTATTTCCTTCAGGGTCTGTCGAGGTTGGATCTTCTGATATGCACTGTAATGATAATGATATGTAATATGATGTATGTAATGCGAGATGAGTACTGGGCCCAAGGCCTGATTGGTCTCAGGAATGAGGAAATCTACAGGTACAATGTGACCTTGCTCATTAAGTTAACACTATTGGTTAAATAAAGATGCTGACAGCCAAAAGCTGGGCAGAAGAAACATAGGTGGGGTTTGGGGTTTCAAAACGTGGGGCCTGAGAAGACCCTGAGGAGAGAGAAGTAGAGCGAGAGGGAAAGACACCGTGGCATCAGCACGTTACGATCACAGCCATGAGGGCTGTCCAATTGGAGTTAAGAGGAGCCTAAATGGTACATAGTAAGTGATAATTCAGGGTTATTGATAGGAAAGTAGATTCTAACAGCTTGGAGGGTAGATATCTGCCCAGCTTTAGTGCTGATAAAGGCTTATTGTAAGTTAAAGGTTGCATGTGTCTTTTATCTGGGAATCAAATAATCAAAATCAATGTAGAAGCCTTTGATTGAGATGAAATATATTCCACATAAAGTATCCATTTAATAAGCTTAGGGGTATCCTGTATGCACCCCAGCAGTGATAAAGCCTGTGTTAGCCCTTTCTGTGACTTGACTGGCTTATCTAAACATTAGGGTGACTGAACAAAATCAAAAGAAAGGAATAGCTCAAAACTGCTTAGGACTCAGTATTACTTGCACATTGCTTTAATTGAAAAAGCTGTCTTCTGTGGAAATCATGACTACAACAAGCCAAGAACTCTCCAAATATGAATTGTATTTCAGAGAGGAAATCTTAATGTTCAGAAGGATGACATTTTGTTCATGGTATGAATTGGGATCAGGCCCATTTTGTGAAATCAAACCTATTTGAAAGTAATATAATAGAATTTATGAAAATATATAGGTGACAACATACAAAAACATCAGGGTTTACACAGATAATTAAATTCATTTCAAAGTCAGTCACTTATTTTCTAGACTGATAGAAACATACATGATATCTCTCTATATATACATGTATATATGATATATATCATACATATATAAATATGTAGGTGTATATATTATCTTCATCAGATATTCTCCAAACCAGAAAAAAAAGAAAGGGAGAAATCAGATTTCACACATAGGACTGTGTTATTGAAAGGTTTCTTGAACTCTACCTTATAGATTTAAACTGGCGCACACCCCTTTTAAGTCCATCTCACATATACTCCTGCTATGAGCCAGAGCCTCAATCACATGTGAGTTCAAGCTCATTTACACAGATGTCTTCTGTTCTTAGGACATATTTGCTAAGATGACATAAGCAATGATGACTTGGACTTCGGTTCATTAGGACTATTAAGTGCTATTTTACTTCAGAGACAGGGAAAGGACTCAAATTCCTGTACTGATGTAGGAATTGATAGCTCACAGGGAAGGGCAGCGGAGGCAAGGCTGACCTCCTTGTAAGTGGCACTTAGCTGGGCCGTGTTATGAGTCACTGATGTTTGGGATGACTGTGACTCCTCAGGACCCTTACATGAGTGCCCTACCTTCCCAACTTTCACCGTGGATGTCACTCCAGTCCTTTCAGAGGGATGATGAGAAGATGCTAAAGGAATGTGGTGACTCTGGGATGAGATTGCTTTGTTCATATAAAAAGTGTTATCAGAAAAATGCTACATTCAGATGGTCCTGGTGCCATCAAGGACATCATCACCTGGAAACCACTACCTGAAACTTGTTAGAAATACAATTTCCCTAGTCCTATCTCAGACAAAAAGAACCAAGGGCTTTGGAAATGGACCCAGCAACCTTCTCACAGCTCTCTAGGTTACTTTGTTCTCATTTCTAGTTTGAGAAGAGATTCTAAAGAAGACGGTTCTTGCCTCGTACCTGCCACGTTCTAGTCATTAAGTTCTGGAAAATTTGCTTAGCAACTCCATGTTTCTGATTTCTATATCCATAAAATGAAGGATGCTCAACAATAGGCCTCACAGCTCGACATTCCCAGGGTCTAGGATTCTAATTATCCAGTAAAAGAGAATTCATTAGGGAAAAGTGATGCCTAGACATCTGGCTGCAGTGATAATCTAATACTGTTCAGCCACACACCACGCCTACGAGTTTAATGCACACGATCCTTCTCCATCCTCATTAGCTGCAGATCTTCCTTGTAGCAGCTACTATAAAATAAAATGAGCCTGCTAAATAACTCAGGACTAATTCAGTTGTTCAGTAAGTAAAATACATTACAAGGATCTCACTTTTAACGGTTGAAAATGATGCACAGCTTTAATGATATTATAAAATGGAATTTAAAACTATATATCTTTCTTTTGAAGGTTTTCTTTCCTGCACTTATCATAAATGCATAGAAAGTACATCACTAGGCCTGTAAGCATTAATAGTTTGCCATGACTCCCCCTCTACTTTATGTAATTTGTGAAAAGCTTAAAGCGTGATAAACATAAACATAAGTGTCTGATAGTGGAGACTTCTAATACACCAGTGGAGGTTAGTTTAAATGTCTGAAAGGTGTATTTCTTATTTCTAGAATTGTTATTATTCTAAAAACTATTTCCAAATATTAACATGATTTCTAATTTATTCAGAAGCGTGTTACTATTTGGCAAGTTGGTCCTTCCACTGAGGACTGATATATATATATATATATATATATATATATATATATATATATATATGTATGTATTTATTACTAATAAACATCAGTAAGAGTGTTTACTTCATAAACCTGGTGTCTAACTGCTGCAACAAGATTAGAACACTGGACCCTGAGAAACACAGAAGTTGGTATTGTACATTTTTGCTATGTTATCCCTGCAGAGAAGATTAACTCTCTTCATGCCATTATCTTACTAATTAGAGCAGTGTTTTTAATATTGTGGGGTATGCTAGCATTTGAAACACACTGTTATTGATAAGGCTACTTTGAGTACTGAAGTAACTGGGCAGATGTTACCATCTGTGAAACAGGAAAACTCACTATCCACATCTGGACCAGGTGTGACCCAACTTTTACCCTGTCTACTCATTGTCTCCTTAACTGAGATGCATACAATACATATGTGGTTGCTTTGTTGAAAAGGCTCTGTGGATATGCTTTTATTTATTTATTTATTTATTTGCGATAAAACAAACTCCTGGTAATTGTATTTTTTCCATGATATTGTGAAGCAAGAAGGCACTTACTAATAGTATTTCATTGCTTATTTTCTTAGTATATATAAACCAAGACATTATTTTTAAGAGCAATTATGTGAGATGTTAGAGAAAAAAGTGCCACACAAAATAACTGTAGATCCCTTTCAACAATGGGTGAAATTTGTTGTATTCTCTTATTTACAACAAATGATTCCAATCTGGTTTCTTTGGGTTTGAGGTGGGGCCTGAAATTCTTTATATCAAATTCTGTTAAAAATAAGAAAGGAAAACAATAAATGGTCTGGTCTTCTTTTTCAAGTGACATTGTCATTTGTCCAGAAGGGGGCGCTCTCAGCCCGTATGCAGCAAGAGCTCAGCGCAGACAGTCTGATCTGCCGCGAGGAAACTGAAGGGAAAATATCAACACAAACCATGCGTTTGCCGCTGGAGCACGCTGGACCTCATCTGCTTAAAAAGATGCACGGATATAGTCATCACAGTTCATAATTTAATAAACTGCTAAAAAAACCCACACATTTTCATTTTAGCGACTTTGGTCTCACAACTAAATTCGCATTGCTACAAAGACATTTGAATTTTGCACTAATATGTCATGAGCACGGCACCCACTGCAAATTAATGAGTCTCTGAATAGCACTGTGCATTTGTCATTTGAATTTATGCTAATGCAGTGAGGTCTCCTGGTGATGCTGATAGTCCATAGCAGCCGCTTGAACCAGAGAAGATGTCGGCACTTCTCTTTCACTTTATAATGCGATGTCCTCTCTTGGCTTTTCTGTCCTGTCACTTAGGCGGCAATCCTGTAACTGGTTATTGATAGGGCTGCTAATTATCTTTGACTTTACACTATTGGCCTGACCCCCAACACTGGGCAGAGGTAATGGATCAGTGTTGAGAGAATTATGTACATCACACAGTGACAGCCTCAGACCAGAGGTCAGAAAGAGTTCACTGAAAACCAATGGTATGTGGAAGGGATGTTGATATAGAAACTGTTGATGTTTTCCAGAGATACTGTGTAATTTATATCAATAAGTCAATCTAAGAACGTGTACTTTTTGCAGATATGATGAACAGCATTTGTTTGATGTACAAAACGTAGAGGCCCCTGACTCTTTCGTTTTCCCGTTCCTACTGTATTTTCCTTCAGTCTAAGGCAAAGGCCCTAGGAACGCCTCTGCGTAGCTGCGTCTTCACTGTGGTTGTGCGCATTTCCCGTTGGTCACGTGTATGTGGTGGCACATTTGAGTCTAATGGCAGGACTGCTGGCATCTTGGGCATGTTGTAGGTAGGAAAGTGAACACATTACAAGCATTACAGAATGGAACATCAGTTAGTGACAAAAGCTTGTCAGTGTTTTTATCTTTTGCCCCAAGACTTAATTGTGAAATTAATTCCCCCCTTGATTTAGTACTTGTGTTTGCCTTTCTTCTAGTTACTGAAAATAAAAATGGGCAGTTTACGCTAGTGTACTCAGAAGAATCGGATTTTATGATTACAAATAAAATGAAAAAGCAAGTAAACACTTGACAGCCCCAAACAAAAGTATGTGTGTTAATTTTGTACATTTTGAAAATTGATTTTCAATTTTAGAATGTGTGGTTCACCCCACTCCAACAGAGACAAACATGCAAACTTTTCTTACTATATTATAACAATTAAAGCACACACATGAATTTTGATTAAAATATGTCATTGTTACCATCCATTCCCAGGTCGAAAATGAAGAGATAAATAAGAGAATTCTTGGATTATCTCAAGTAGAAAAAGTATCTCTGGCTGATGGGAAGGATAGCTCCTTAAGCGACATCGAGGAGCACAGTATGGAGAACTGAAGCTGACCCGAGGATCACGCAGAATCCCCAGAATGAAAAGGCTCCTCCCTGAACAATGAACCGCTCACAAAGATGAGGAATTTAATTCTAACCCTTCAGCATTGCGAGTGGCAGAGGGCAGGGACCCCAGGGGAGGCAAGCGTTGCCTTCCCTCTCTCTAACCTGTTGGCACGGCTAAGGGTTAAAGGGCTGCTCTGGAGAGCGAAGCGCGAGTAAGAAGGCAGCTAATAGATTCTTCACTGCAGCTCCTCCTGATTCCCATCAAGGAAGGGAGCCGTTTTTCACTCTTGGAAAAACTTTGAAATGTAAACTGTTTCGATTGATGGCTCCTTCTGGCCCTGGCAACTCTTTTGGTAGCTGGTGCTCTTTCTGTAATACTTGTTAAAAACGGCTCTGTAGCAAAGATGTTGTTTTTTATGTGATTTTTTTTTTTTAAGTCAGCGCATGTGTGAGTACAGACAGGCTCTCATCTTGCTCTGCGGAGACAGGCAGGTGAACACCTCCCACCCGTTGTCCTTATTCATTTGCAATACTTTATATGATTAGTCTCTCAGAAAGCTGTTTTTCAGTCGAAACTGTCAATCCACTTCCAATGTGGCCCCTCTCCCTGGAAAGGAGGAGGCCGTGGCCACAAGCCCCTTTCCTAGCCTGGATACACAACACGCCAGATAACCTGCTAACCCTCCCATAGAAGAATTGCTGAGAAGGTTTTAAGGAAAGCTATACATGTTTATCTTAAAGATCATATTTAGTATTTAAACCACATACACTCCCTCTAACCACCTACACGATTTTAATTGTTTTTTTCTTTTAATAAAATTCCATTTTAATCAGACATCTATGAAATGTCTATGTGCAGGTGATGTTTAATATTCTGTTAATAGTTTCTAACTATTCATTTTAGAAAAATGCAGAAGGTAAAATTCATCATCCTGCTTAAAATAAGATCATCTTGGTTCAAAGGGTGAAATTTGTTAAACCACACTGAACAGTATGAAAATATCCATGTCAGTCTACGTTTTGATTTCTAGTGTGTATCTGATAGACTTCTCGCAATGATACGCTATTCTCCATCCGGTGCTCCACAGCCGTTTTGTGAGTCATGTACTGTTATTTTCTCATTGCTCATGCCAGATAAATTGCAGCACTATTTGTAATGCCTAAATATTGATTTGTGTGTGTGTGTGTTTCCAGCCCAGTGGTGACGTATTTCTAAGTGACCCTACCTTTCTATGCACGGATCAGTAAGTACACTGTCCAGATTAAGTTCTCCACCTGCCAGCCACTGTGTTGATCAAGAGTGCGTTCTGAAGCCACGAGGCAACAAATCAACTGAATTTGACTTTTTAAGTGTTACGCCAGGGTCTGATTAGATATTTGACTTCCAGGAAAGAAATTCATGTCTGAAGTAGTCATTTTTAGCCACATGCCTGCTCAGTCAGTCAGAAGCCTGTCCTTTCCCTTTATTCCTACAGACAGACAGGCAGACAGATGGACAGACAAATGTATATATACACTCAGGACAACATGGACACTGTCTCTGGTTTTGTGTGCTCTCTACATATATGCATGTATATATAAGTGGATATATATTTATGAATATGTGTGTATATGTATGTGCATATGTTTACACATGCAGATATGTGAATAACTATGTGTATATACACACAAAATTAGACTAGAACTATCATACTGTTATTTTTAGTATTTGAAGTTATAAGTTAACAAGAAAGAGGGGTGTGATATTATCAAAAAAATTACAAGAGGTTTTCAAGCTATTTACTGTAATACAGGTACATTCAATCCTTTCTGAATAACTATGGTGTGTATAACTCCCTCATCCGGGACAGGGTGTGGTTCTCCCTGTCTCTGTTTCGTCCAGCAGACAAGCCCACATAGCCGTGGTGCGTTTTGATTCCTATCGCGTTTGCACGAGGTTTGTGCCCTGGCCCTTGCCTTTAAGATACCTGTAATTGAGTATAAAAACAGTATCTGAGCACCACGAACAACATGGTGTAATCAGAAATAAATAGAAAACTTCAAAAAGTATACTTGTTCTTTTGCATGGAAGAGAGGAATAGTGGGCAGCATTTATCTTTCATAGGGTGTTCTTGAGTTCTTACCTATAATTCTCACTTTCTTGTTTTTTTAGAACATGGACAAATTCAAAGAAGAAACTAAATGGCAGAACCCTTTGGTAGGCTGGTGTTAAGCTTTTTTTCTACAGCCTCTCATTTAGCCTATGGGAGTCCTAGGAGCTATGCTGAAATCTCAGCCTCATAGCCGTTGCTGTGGCTACTGTTAGAACCAAGCAGAAGTCATATCACTGTTCTGTAGATACAGATAGAAATCACAAAAGAACTCACATGATATGCACTCACTAATAAGTGGATATTAACCCAGAAACTTAGAATACCCAAGATACAATTTGTTAAACTCATGAAACTCAAGAAGAATGAAGACCAAAATATGGACACTTTGCCCCTTCTTAGAACTGGGAACTAAACACCCATTGAAGGAGTTACGGTGATTTATTTTCAAAGAAAGAAAATACTTCTATTTGCAAAGTGAAGATGAATCTGTAAACAATTAGATATTATTTACAAATTCTTTTAAAGTAAAAATTATTATTTTTATTTTTCCAAATGGCAGAAAAGTTTTTGTTTCTAAATAAATATTTCTATTAGTTTGTTAAGTTTTGTAATATATTTTGATAATATTTACCTCAACTTCTTTTCTTAACTCTGCCCAAATCCAACCTGCCTCCTTTTTTCCCCCCTGATTTTACGTCCTCATTTTAAAATTATAGGAGTCCATTAACTCTGTTATTTGTTCCTCGTGTATTTCTGGGCGTGACACCATCTAATGCAGTGTGGTGGTTAGTTTACCAGAAGACACACCCTTAAGGAAAACTGCCTGTTCCTCCCCTGAAGTTGTCAACCCTCCATAGCTCCTCAATGACAAGTGGGAGCTCATAAACCTCCCATTCCACGCTAGAATCTTGCCTAGCTGGATCTTGTGCAGGTAGCATCAGCTGTTATATGTCATGACCAGAAGACACAGCTTCAATCAATCCAGTCCTTTGAACTCTGCCACACCCACTCCAGTGAAGTCGGCTTGACAGGCTGAGAGGCCTAAGCACTCACAAGCCAAAGAGTTTCAAGGAAACTCAGCCTCCTGGAACCTTGGCATTCTCATATACTCAATGGTGTATGCTCTCTTTCAGTATTATAAGTGCCTTTAAAGATTGAATTTTATCATAGGTGAGCTTCCACCAGTGTTCCAACGTCCTAGAAAATCCCTGAAGCTGAATTCAGTAGAATTCAGTGAGAAGTTTACCTATTCAGTAACATTCAAATTTACATTTAGAGAGATGGTGAAATTAATTAGGCATTACAAAGAACTGAGCTAGGGCTAGTCTGCAGAGTGATTACTGAGGACAGTAGCCTAGTCTCACCCAAACAGGGAATACACATTGGCCTGGGGGAAAGATGGGTTTTAAATGAAAGAGTTAGGGAATCCCCCTGAAACAGGTTTTTTTCACTAGGCTCAATGGAATAGCATAATCAAGCATTTACTGGGAACCCCTGGTGGTAGGTTTTAACAATGGACTAGCTTTACACCTAGCTTCCTTCTTAAGCTGCTGGGTCCCTGCCATCTTTTGATGTATACAATCCTTTGTTTTGTGTCACTTAAACTAGGCGGATGTGTCCCTTCTGGCTTTTCTTTTTTTCTTTTTTCTTTTTTTCTTCTGTATAAAAGTTTGATGCTCAATTTGAAAAAATACACTCAGATTCTACATGCTCTCTTGTGTTGTCTCTGTTTGTCAATTCCCATCTGAATCCATGCCCATCTGTCTGAGACTCTGATTCCCAGGGATTGAGGAGGACCATTGAGCCCCAGTCAGTAAAATGTTCCTGTTCCATTTTCTGTGATTGTCCCTGAGCTCTGGGGAGAGTGTGACCCCACTAGTGGCTGAGCATTGCACAGTTACTTGTTCTCTGTACTTTGACCAGCTGTGAGTTTCTGTATTAACCTCCATCCATTGTACAAAGACACTTCTTTGATGATGTTTAAGAAATGCACTAACATTTGGAATAGAGATGCAATGTCCCATTATCAACAAAACAAAACCAGCAATCTCTTCAACCTAAGATAAATGAACAGAAAACAAAGAAAACTCTTCAAACCCGTGGCCGGGTGAATCCTAGGCTGTACAGGAGAATTTAATGCTATTATTCTGCTGGCGGGGCACAGCTATAAACTGCCCTCTAAGTCCCTGCAGTATTTGCTGGCCATGGCAGCTCCATTGTGTACATGAACTCAGAGTGACTGTGACCGTATGGTCTTCAAAACTTGTACAAGATCAAGCCAGCTGACATGCCAGCAGAAATGTAGGAGGGTTCATGAAGCCCTACCTGCAGTTGAAGAGATCTTGACAATAAATGGCTTCATGGAAAGGGAGAGTCAGCGAAGTTGGGAAGGAAAGCGGTCATGGAGGCATAAGGGATAGATTGGTAAATAGGAAATGGGAGGGGCGGATTAAAGCAGAACACATTGTATACAAGTATAAAATTCCCAACAAATAAATACTGAACGTTTAATTGGTTTTTACTTTAGCACTTGGAGAAATAGGACAGTGAAGGATATGCATCTGTTGACTTGTCTGTTTGTCTCTTTATCTACCTACCTTTTATCATCTATCTATTTATTTGTCATCTACCTACCTGTCTGTCTATCTATCTATCTATCTATCTATCTATCTATCTATCTATCTATCTATCTATCTATCTATTTCTGTCATCTATCAGTCTTTGGAGAGATGTGTTAGAGAGTATTAGAAAATGGAAACAGGAAGCAATTCAGCTGGCAACTCTTTTGAGAGTCACTGAAGTGAACTTCTGCTATTATTTTTTAACTTCTTAGTTGCTTGACATTGATTAACTTGCTTTTCTGATGTAGGTATGGGAATGTAAAACTGAAGTCTCTTAACCCTCAAAGGTACAGAAAGTGCACATCATTATAGTCGCAGTCGTGTATAAAATAGAGGCAGTGATACTTTAAACTGTTTACACCTGTAAGAATGCTTACAATAAAAAAGTGAAAATGAAGAGATTGGGATTACGATCTAGCACTTTACGTCACATGAAAAAGTTTACAGTTCTCACTTACTTTTTAATAGTCTGAATTAATAGATAGGATTTTAAACATTTATGATATAAACATTATATATGTGTATATATTCTGAAATAGTTGAACCTAGTTTAGGAATACAACATATAATAATCATGTCTGTGGTGACAATGCTTAACATCCACAATGAATTTGTTAGGACTACACATCCTCCCTCATAAGTCTAGCTGCCATCTCACAAACAGATCCTTAGAGTTTATTTCTCTAATCTGAGTTACATTTGTAATCTTTAAGCTAAGCATTCAGCCACAGATCCCACTGTTAGCCCACCCTTCACTCTCGTTCTTGCTGTATTTCTGTGAGATCAAGGCTGTCAGAGCCTGTGTAGGAACAACATCGTTTGGCATTTCTCTTCCTATGCCTGTGTTATTTTACCGAATGTCCTCCACATTTTTCCACTACAGAATTTCTTGTATTTATGGTGAAATAGTGTTTCATTCTATGGGTTGTCCACACTGGACTTGAAGCTTTATGTTGGTGCTGTTGTCAATATGGCTGCGTGGATTACGAGAGTGCAGTGCGCCTTTCCTGCATGCCTTATGCCTGCATGCTCAGGGTTCTTACTAGAGATATGATGGTAACTGTTTGAGGGCTTTGAAGATCCTCTATATGGTTTCCATAGTATCTTTAGTATTTCATATTTTCACTAATATATACCATTTTGTTTTCTTCTTGTTTTATTTTTTCATTAGTGCTGGGGATGGAAGACAACCTCTCACGTGCTAGGCAACAATCTACTACTTAGCTACATCCTCAGCCTTTGCCTACTTTTACCTTTTGATCCTATTAATTACAACAAAACTGTGGTATTGCTCATTATGATTTTGATTTGTAATCTTTTGAACATTTACAAAGCACTTGCTAGCTGTTTCTGTTTAATTTTGAGATTATGCCTACTCTGGAATTTTTCACATTTTTATTTTGTTCCTTCTTTTCTTGCTGTTCATTATACACCAAGTTCATTATACACTTTGAATATTCACCTATTATCAGTTGACAAAACCCTTCTCCTATTGTAGGCAAAACCTACTTTAATAAGTGTACTTAAATCCTTTAACCTTAGCCCACCACCCACCAGAGGCAGTAGAAAGGAAAGGTTAATAGGTCAAAGGAGGATGTGGACTTGTTTAGAAATAAGCCTTTGTGGAGAATCTAGTCTGCATTGTCAGGATATCAGCAGTTCAGGTCACACAAATCAGCCGTGTGGTAGCCTCATCCACTCACAAACACCATTCAGGAATCAGCAACAGTAGTTTGATCTAGAAGTGACTTTGAGGCTATGCCAAATGGCCCAAGTCTGCAGAAGCGGCAAAAAGTCCCCCTGAACACCACTGGAAGTTCTTTGTGTGTTTCTCTTTATGAAGTCATGACAAATGATGATCATCAAAAAGTGCCAAGGTGAACCAAGAGCATACAGCATCATCAACTGCTGAATTATATTTATACTTTCCAAACATTCTCTCAAGCATCCGCTTTAGCAAAACTTCACATGTCCTTTTTCCAGGCAAATATCACATATCTGTTCTCAGCAAAACATCTCCCCACATGTCTGCTTCAGCAAAAAGATCCTCTCTTAAGACAGTTTCCAGGAAAACGTCACCTGACACAATGAAGTATCCAAAGACACCAGAATGTGTGACTTCATCCCACACTGTAGATTACTGCTTTGTCTGTAGATTTTTTCAGGGTTGTACAAAGCTGTTTAATTTGATGTAATTATACTTTTTACTTATTTTATTTTTTACTTTTATTTTTTGTTTTTTGGTTTTTTTTAGAAACAGGGTTTCTATGT
>NC_034600.1:13478517-13479863 GCF_900095145.1 Mus pahari
TGTGTGTTGCACATATGCACGAGTGTGTATGTGTATATATATATATATATATATATATATATATATATGTGTGTGTGTGTGTGTGTGTGTGTGTGTGTAGTATAGCTTGAATCTTGCATTTAAGACTTTAATTTGTTTTGCGTTTTTCTTGTCTATGGTGAGTCTCTTCATGGTACTGGTGAGGTCCTCTTCTCCCTCCTTTTTTCAGTCTTTGCTGTTCAGAACTCCCAGTGGTCCTTGTCCCTCAGCCCCCCTGGTTTGGGCACTACAGGCCTGAGCTAGCACACCCAAGTTTACCTTCAGTCTAGCTGTCTAGCTCTAAACTTTATTAAATAGACTG
Organism: Mus pahari; assembly: GCF_900095145.1. Taxonomy (NCBI): domain Eukaryota; kingdom Metazoa; phylum Chordata; class Mammalia; order Rodentia; family Muridae; genus Mus; species Mus pahari. Next base: position 13,478,858 of record NC_034600.1, read on the forward strand.
TTCTTCTTATTGAGAATTTTTAGTTTTTATTTTATTTTTTTAATCAAAATCCAACCGACTGGTAATGTCTAAATGTTTTCTTTCTGAGCTCTGTGTTTTACTCCGATGGTCTACATGTCTGTTTGTTTTTATGAAGTACTGTACAATTCTAGCTACTAAAGCTTTGTAGTGCGTTTTGAAGCCAGAGTCAGATGCCTCCAGCTTTTTCCTTTTATTTAATATTGTTACTTACTTTAGTATAGAATACAAGGAGTTTGACTAACATTTTATTGAAGCCACAGGGTAATTTCATTAACACACATGTTTAAACCCTTAAAAAAAAAATCAATAAACAATGGGTATATGTCTATTCATCTGTTTTTTTTTATTTAATTTCTTCTTGGTTACATTCATTTATAAGTATTTTTTTAATAAATATTGTAAATAGAATTTTTCCTTGAATTTCTTCAAATTTTACTATTAACACATAGAAATGATTCTGATTTTGGTATGTTTATTTTGTAATTTCTAATTTTACAGAAGTTGTTTATTAACTCGTTGAAACAGTTGTTTGATTGATTCTTCCCAGTTTTTTTAAAGCATAAAATGCATCTATATTAAAAGATTTTTTATTTTTTTTTCCAATTTTTTAGGTCTTTAGTTTTTCTCTTGCTAGATATTTCCGGCTAGAACTTCTAGTCTATGCTGAGTAAACACAATTGAAGAGGGCACTCTTGTCTTGCTCTAGATCTTAGAGAGAAAGCTTTAAATATTGTAAATTGGTATGATTGTAGATGTGAGTTTGTTGCATATTTTTGGAAACTTAACTTGTCCTTATGATGAGAAGTTTAATTTTTGTTAGTTAATAAACAATTTCCTGACACGATCATCTGATATTTGTCCATCACACTGATATGATGTACTGTGCTCATTTGCATAGGTTGAAGCATAGGTTGGAGCATAGGTTGGAGCATAGGTTGAAGCATAGGTTGGAGCATAGGTTGGAGCATAGGTAGAAGCATAGGTT
>NC_034600.1:13480400-13507893 GCF_900095145.1 Mus pahari
AGCATAGGTTGGAGCATAGGTTGGAGCATAGGTTGAAGCATTCCTCCTCCACCATACTTGGCAAGAATCGTACTCAGGCATGGAGAATAAGCTTTATAATGTGCTATAGAGCTTAGTTTGCTAATGTACTTTGTTTATCTTCATCAGTACTATATGTTTGTAGTAGTCTCCTTTTGTTTGATTTCATCTCTAAAAACGAACTAGCAAAGAAACAGATATAATAAAGTTACAAAAGATTAATGAAAAAGTTCAGTTTTTTAAAAAGATAAATAAAGTTGCCAACTCTTTAGCAGCCTATATGTGAAATCACAGGTGAGAAAAGAAAATGTTAAAATATAAGAATATTATTTGAACAATGTATATGCCAATTAATAACTCTCTGAAAAGGACATTATCCAATTCATGTTAGGAAAGTTGAGCAAATTTTGACAATTTGAAACAAATATAGAAATAGAGTACTGCACATGAAATAAAAACCCATTAAGAGACCCGAGTGATCTGAAGGTATGGCTTCTCATCCTTAACTTCTGGCTCAATGGCTATGGAGCATCGAGCTCACAGTCCTGTTTGAACCACGCCACATTCCATGTCATAGTCCTTGTAGGGCCCACTTAAGGTACAATGTTAATAGAGATGACACATAGTGTATGCCAAATAGTTTATTTTGCTATAATACAATACCATAATCAGCTTAGTGGAACTTGATGGATTAAAAATATATGCAATATATCTATATTTTCAACATACAACTGAAAAAATCCAAGTCTTCAGAAATTGTATTTGGCACTATGAACATTGTCTCTCCAGAAATTTCCTTCCCTTCCTCCTCCCACTCCCAATTTAAATCAACTAATTAATAAAAGCTGTAACTAGAAAGAAATGATTAACTCATTAACTTAATCATTGTCACACTAGTGAATATGGACTTGTACCAGAGTTAAGAGGTTAATGAATTCAAACATATTGCCAAAGCTGTCTATAGTTTCAAAGAAGAGAAACTGTGTTCTACACAGTTTTATGCTGGAACAGCAGAGCTCAACTGTGATAAGGTTTGAACTCACAAGAAGTTATTTAAACTATATAGTGGATGGGAAATAAATAAGGGTTTCTCTGTATTGCTATTGCTAATGTTACTGTTACCTTCAAAGTCTTTGCCACCAACGTTGTTATAGTCACATGCTCAAGTATTTCTTGCTAGTAGGGTGTTGGTTTGCTTGAGAACAGTCTGCTTACATGTAGAGAGTTTATTTCTGGAATTGTTTCTAGATATTTTTCCTTCTACAAATGTTTTGCAGCCATGGATTTGTCTAGTATATGTTAAAAACTTCTAGACAACTGTCTCTAGCATAGCTCCGTCTGAACTCACTACCTGTTCCTTCAGTCATCTAATACAATAGCTGTCATGCTAATGGAAGACTTTCTACTTGTCAGTAGAAAAGATACAGTCCTGGTATCGGCAGTGTTACAATCAATGTGGGTGGGTAAAGTCAATAAAGAACAAAACTAAATATCGAAATCCACAGCATTTCAACTGTCTAGATGAGAGAGAGAGAGAGAGAGAGAGAGAGAGAGAGAGAGAGAGAGAGAGAGAGAGAGAGATTTTGTTTCAACTGGAGAGTAAAAGAGAAGGCTATACACAGGTTTTCCTGGCCATGATTAGGAAGAAAGAATGAACTAAGAATTTAGTTCATGCTAAGATAACTGAGATTTTTGTTTGAACAATGCCATTGTTATTTGTGGAGGAAGTGATGCTGTAGAGAACAGAATGGAAGCACACACAGTGGACTGGCAGACAGTGGGTGGTACCTAATAGAAGGCAGACATGGAAAAGAAAGGGATGTATTAGAGTCAGAGCTGAGAGACAGATGCATATCAAACAATGAGCAGTTGGTATAGATTTGGAAAAAAACCTCATTTGTCAGTAAATGCCACACTCACCACAAGATTATATGACAGCTGGATAGAATATTTGAGGAGAGATACCTCTATAGACTGTGACTCCAGGGGTCCATTATAACTTTTCCTATGTATGGTGTACCCTTGAGCCATGTAATAGTGTCCCTGTGGATGCAGAATATTAAGTGTGCTTTGCTGCTTAACGTTATAAAATGGGAAGCTGTGTTCAGTGCTGCCATGCATGGTTTCATTTACTTGGGAAGCTATGGACTAGGAAGTATACTGGGACGTGCAATTAAATCAGTCCCTAGGAAGGAGATGCATTTTGTTAGTTGTTTTTCTTCAAGGAAGGCACTTAAATGCCCACTTTTGCTGTGGGACAATTATTGTTCAGTGCTTTGCTATTGTATAGTTCCTATGCCTTAACTAGAGGCCTCATAATTGTATGATAGCAGAAACCATGCTTCCACTGGTGAGGTATCCTGTATGTACCACAACTCGCCTATTTAGCAAAGAACCATATGTGGACTGATGGCAGGTGTCTGTGGGAAGAGACGAATACATCAGGAGATGTACGCCCACTTTAAAGGTCCCTCAGGTTGAGATTTAGTGAGCACGAGAGTGGATCTAAAGAGTGTTGTAGCATGTTCAGGGCAGTATTAACAGGGCAGTATGAGAAATATCAAGATGGACTAGATCTATTGACATATGCAATTATCAGTAGGCAGGGCAGTGAGAGGAGCTGCAAGCTAATGAGGAAAAGAGAGAAATTCACACAGAGATGTGTGCAATTGGAGTACGGCTTTGTTGCACATGCGGGGTTGTTTGTTCAAAGGCATGAGTGTATTTTTTTATGGCTGTTTTCTCTGATTTCTCCTGTTTTTTTCTTTCTTTCTTTCTTTCTTTCTTTCTTTCTTTCTTTCTTTCTTTCTTTCTTTCTTTCTTCCTTTTTTCTTTAGCATAGGCCTTACTCTCCAGCCCTGTCTGTATTAAAACTGAGAATTCTCTTACTTGTATGTCCTGAGTGCTGGGATCATAGGCACATGCTCACCACAGCTAGCTAGAAGGACAGTTTTAATGTTCTGTAGAAGCTATTGAACCATCATTGGAAAAGATTGGATTAGCCTAGTGATACAAAGTACCCCAAATACATGGTTCTGCCCTTTTAGTGAGGAGTTTATGTGTGTCTGAGGTATGGCAGCCATGTGGGTTTCATGTGTTAACCCTAGCTACCAATATCACAAGCTCTAATACATGTAACTTAATACAGCGCATATCACACATATACCAACACATAGGGGGTTATCCAAGAATAGAGAAACAATTGTATTCTTTAAAATACCAATATTTAAAAGTGTTCATAGGAATTTTATGGGCTTTTGTGGATACTGTTATTATCAGTGTACAAGCCAAGGATCTCAGACTTAACACTTTCCTCTCACAATCTCTAGTGATAACGTCAACTCTGCTTTAATGAAGTGAACTCCTTAGATAATATAAAATTGAACATATTATATGTTAAAAGTAAAGGAAATTTTCCATGTGTTTATTTTATGGAAAAACAGTAGAGGAAGCTGCAACACACAAAGGTGTGTCCCTGTTTGTGGATTTCTTGCTGATTTGATAGATCAAATGCTAATTAACACAGGTGCTTGTTAGACCAGATCCTGATCACCAGAAGGGATGCTGCTGTCTGTGGTGTGGGTGCTCTGCATGCAGAGCAGCTGCTGTTAAACATCTAAACAAAAGAAAATGCCATCTCCTATCACTTTCCACAATATTTGCTCAACTCAATTTTAAGTAGTTATAATTTTATTTCATAGAAACATAAAACTAAATCAGGCTCTGGTGTCAGCAATGTGCAGGTTGATAGGATAATGCTGTCAGCTTGTCAATACCTTACTACAGCCCAGTGAAAAATGCAATGAAACTCACCAAATGTGAATTCGTGGTTCAACCCAGCAAAGTACATGTTGACCCCTTACTTTGTTCTGTTGTTTGGGTGATGCATCTTGGGCAAGCCAGCCAGACTATTTGGCATGTACACACCTACTCCATTTTCAGAATTTCAACCGAGTAACTTCTATTTACTTTTAAATCAGTGTAGTCAGTTTTCATGGAGAGTTTTCCTGACTGTATATTAGGCTGAGTCTCATCTGTAGAAAGCTCTCTAACACACATTTAGAATTGCTCAAGGGGTATTTTCTCCACCATGAATTTTATTAAGATAATTCTTGTGTTTTGTTCAAAACTATGCCCTGCAACCTTGTTCTAAATACTTGGAAAATATTTTGCATTAAAGAGCTTTGAGATAACTGGAAGTTAAAAATAAGTTACCCAAAACATTGATATAATAATTAAAAAATGAGACATAATTTTAGAATTTATTGATATATTTTCTGAAATGACATTATATCAGTTAAAGAAAATCATAGGCTTGGATATTAAACAAAATGAAAGTTTGATAAGTGGGCAATTGTCTTACATTTCCCATCCCAAACTCATTCACTGCTCTGAAAGTTGATGCTGTGTTGTCTTTGAGGGTGTAGTCTCCTTGGTCACACTCTGCCCGGTATGAACGGAGTACATTCTTAAGCTCTTCAAACTAGTTGGAGATTTCAGTTACTTTTACTAAACATCCTGAGGATTTATTGTAAGGTTTGGCTGCTTCTCAGACCCCTCCCCTATGTGTTTCCATTACCCTCTCTTGACCAACTCTAGTTTTCCCTGCTTTGCACAGATGTAAATTACAGCCTTCATGTAGCATTGAAGCCTCTGTTGTTCTGACTCCAAGGAGGACTGGAAGCTAGAGTCCTTCAGGTCATGACTCCTGTGAGTCTATAGCACAACTCTGTGTTTCCAATCTGGCAGTGTGGACTCTTCAAGCAGCACTAGGGTACCCGTGTTAGTCACCTGGAGTCAGCTTTCCATCACTGACTGCTGAGCCTCTGGTGGATCTCAAACTGTGACTTATAATACTCTGCTGCCCATACATAACGATGAAGTGCATGTCGGCTCTGTTTCACAGGGTTTGGATCAGAGCAGTTCTATAGTACAGTGTGGCTATTTGGATTAAGCCCCTATCTGGAAGCAGGGACTAGAATAAGACATTCTAGAGGTTCTTGCCCATGTGCTATCAGCAATCCTAAAAGTCCTTTCGAGTCACTTCCTTTTGTATACCCCACAAACAGTAGCCTTTTTCTTCATTTTTGATGATAGAACATGAATTCTTATATATCAGTCTGGAACCTGGGAGGGTGAGGTGAACTGTGAGTAGGTAATTTTTAATTTCCATCCCTACATTATACATATGCTTAATCAGCCTTGTAGTTTGAATAAGTACTAGAAGCAATGCTATATATTTGAGCTATTTTGAGCTATTGAAAACATTCCGTCTCTTTCAAAATTGGCCACATCTTTTTTTGATCCTTTTCCCACTCTGAACATAAAACAGGTGCGCCAGCAATCATTGGCACAAAGTGGAAACTTTTTGCATTGAGGACTGATCATTTTTTGTAGTTCACTTCATCTTAGTCATCAATGTTGAATCAGAGATATTAAGTATGGTAATAACTTGAAGCCAAATTAGTCAAGATTTGGCCAGCGTTAACCAGGGTTTGCTTTAGCTGTGGGAGGAACTTGCAAAAGGCAATATTGATTATCTCTGGGATATGCCAATTATAACTTGACATTCTGATTTCTGTTTTTTGTTTAACTTAGAAGCAGATTCTGCTTTGCTCTATTTGTGAAAGACAACTGGATGAGTGGAGATTGCTATGCGATGAGACTACAAATGTATCTGAAATTAGAGGCAGAGAGAAACTGTACCTTTTTTGTGCTGCTTCTGGTTGGACAGAGGTGAGGAATTTTACCAAATGGTGTTATTTTGGTAAAAAGGGAAGGATGGAGGGAATAATAAAGCCAGGAGGGGGTGGATGCCTGAGGTAGATGTAAAACAAAACCTAATTAAGTACTTGAAAGACTTTGTATCTGAAGTTAGTGATACTTTTTTTTTTTTTTTTTTGATCTGACAGCAGTAAGGACATTCTGTCACAATGAGAGAAGGTGATTGGGAACTGAAAAGCACGCAGAATGGGTTGTCATGTAGAAACCTGGTGTTTTAGAAGAGTTACACATTTTAATCAACACTGCCTACACAATGACAAAGATGCTCCCAGACAGAAATTACACTTTGCTAGCAAACAGGACTCCTCTCGGTTTTGGATGAGAAATGAAGCTGATTGGAGCTGCATGCAGTAATAAATTATGTGATCACTCATCCAAGGACCCAGAGGACAACTCGGAAACTTCTATTGAGCATGAAGAAATTTGAGAAAGAACAGAATCTGTGAAAAGACTTGTGAGAAAACTTTGGCCCTTGTGGGCAGTACAGAAGTGTCTTGGAGAGAGATCTTTCCCTCCATCCTACAGCAGAGGTTAAGAAATTCAGCTCAGAGAGCTAGAGATGCTCTGTTTTCGGTCAGAGAACAGCTTTAATGGGACAGGAATAGACACACATGAAGTGTTCTTTTACCTGTAACTCTGGCTGGAGAACAAAAGTTCACAAGCTAAAACCATGGAGAAATGCAGGAAAAAGCTTTGTCTGGAGTCATTTAAATGAGGGACTCTGTAAGCAAGGATGATGGATGCTTTTTACCAGGGCACACTGGATTAAGTGGCCACAGGTTGCACCTGGACTTGACTCTGGGATTACAGCATAACATCTTAGTATAGAAAATAGACTCTCCAAATAATGAGACATAAAAATAGTTTGAGCAAATGTGGACATGAGCTAAAGATAAACATCAAACAATGAGTTAATACTTGTGAGAAAGCAGGGACATTTGGTATGTGTGGGTGTCCAGTTGCAGGAAAGATGTCAACTGGTGGCTGATCCTTATGCAGTAGATACTCTTTATGTGGCATGAATCCATTGTTAGTAAAAGACCCTCATAGCTTTGGGTGGCAACAAAGTGTTGCTTGAAGAAAATTAACCAAGTTCAGGTTGCAGATTAGTTGAATGGAGAGGCTAGAATCTGCGAAAGTATTTACATATCACTAGGATCCCCAGGCGGGAGGATCCTGACCTAGAAAGTTAAGAGTGGACAGAGGGAGGCACCAGAGAAGGCCAACACTGTGGCATTTGCATTAAATTGTAAAGAAGAGAATGATCACACTGAGAGGTAAGAAGGACTCTGAGAGACAAATACCTAACTCCCGAGCTTGGTAGACAGACACAGGGTGGCAAGGAGTTCAAGCCAGCCTAGTCACACAGGGAGTTTGAGTCTAGTCACACAGGGAGTTTGAGCCTAGTCACACAGGGAGTTTGAGTCTAGATTTAGTGACACAAGACTCTCATATTCCTGCTAACCTCAAACCAAACCCCAACAGGAAATAAGGGCAGCAGCAACAGCAACAAATAGAGTATGCACTCTCTCATGCTCAGGACCTACCTTTTAACAAAATATGAAGGTGTGCTGCGAACTATTTGGAGAAGGTGGCCAGAGAGTGTTGGGAGGGGAGGATAACAGAAAAGGGGCACAAGTGACCAAGCACATTCTATAACAACGAAAGCCGTGGCTTTGCAAACGACTATATGTAAATAATGATTAAAGTAAAGAAGTTCACCAGACTGGGAGAAGGTTTGCACTTCCAAACACCTCGTAGAGTTGTCTGCAAACCAATTCTGCTTATGGGAATTTTTGTGACGGGGACATTGTTTTCAGAGTCCAGTGCTGTGGACATTAACCATGCATAGCTTCAGTGTGACTAATGATTCCAAGGAACTGGTTTAAAAATTTTAATCAATTTCAGTTATTTCAAGCTTGAAGCCATATACTCCCATGTGGCTAATGGTTTCTGTTAGTGTATACCTCTTCCGCAACAAATTGCAGTCTCCACAAATGGTGAGTGGATATGCTGTGTTCCTTTGACAGTGATGCTGCTTGGCCAATGATTTGTCGTTAGTGATCACTACACTGAGTGTTCTATTACATCTTCTTCTGTTTGATAAAAATAGAAAACACAAGAATGGCATTATTAGTCTTAATAAATGTGGGCTTCATAAAGTTGGCATAATTAATGGAAAGATGGAAATCATTAAGTGTCCTAAAAGTGGCAAGTTTTCTGTCTCAACCTGTGATATAATTATGAAGAAAATATGTAAAGACTCCACATAAATTATAAGATATAATATGAGAGTTATATAATTTTATAACCCCATTATTATTTAGTAATGAACTTTGAGATGGAAGATTATAATTTAGTAATCATATGTTTCATTTCAGTTTACAAAGTTATTAATAAATTATATGTGAATACAAAGAATTTCTTATTGTTTCTAGGATATTGAAACTTATTTGTATCCTTATTAATTAAGAAAATACAGCTATTTTATATAACTGCACAGAATTGTATTTTAAACACACACACACACACACACACACACACACACATACACACACACAGCTGATGCCTAAGTTTAAATGTTTAAAGATAAAAATGGGACAGCAAGTTTTTAAAGTATCATGTGCAACAGTTTGTAAATAATATTGATATGTAATCCAGGCATATTCTCTCACTATTAAAATTAGACTTAATCACTTATATTATAATAATTAACTCTTTGATGATTAGTTATATGCTACATCCACTCCAGTAGTGACAAGCGTGACAGGCCCCCAAAACCTGGGCACTATCTTGAGGGGAAAAGTTCATGGAAACTTAGTCTCCTGGAACTGTGGCATCCTGTATAACAAATGCTTCAATGTCCTTGCTTTAGTTGGTAAACGGATCTGTCTGCTTTCCATTAATATTGCTTTATTATAAGTGCTTCTAAGGTTTAACTTTTGACCTCTAAATATAGCTAATTTAGATTCTAGGCAGTCCTTGTTTCTGATCCTGGGCATGGATAGCTAAGTCACTGCCCTACACAGGAATTTACCATTATCTAGGAAGAAGAAAGTTTGTGATCTAAGGAGGAACCAGAGTAGATACTTAGAACTATAGACAGCTGAGTTGTACCCATACACAAGTATCTACAATGGCCTAGGGGGAAGGTGGACTATACAATAGACTAGAATAGGAACTATGGCAAGGGCATGAAGCCCTGGCCCCTAGCTCCTAAGATTAAGTGGACCTTAGGTGGAGCTGTTTTTGATCCCGGTTGTTAACATTGAATTCTATCCCAGTTGGTTCCTGCCAGTCCTTCCGTGTTTGCGTTCCTCTGTTTTGTGTAACTTCCCTATTTTCTTCTGTATAAAAGGTTTGATGCTCGATTTGACAAATTACATTCAGATCCAGCACACTCTCCTGTCTGCTCTGTCTGTCAATTTTCGCCAACTCTTTGCCTACCTGTGACCGAACCTGAGTTTTGCCTGTGGAGTGAGGACCCAAGTGAGGTCCGTCTGCAGCAGTTATATAGTATAATGCACTGTTGGCAATTTTGCAAGGAAAATGTAATGTTTACTAAGGAAATAAAAATTTAATTTATTAAGCCAACACATATACTTTCTTATAAAGTGTAATAAGGAAAATATCATTTTCAAAAAATATACTTAAAATTGTTGATATTCTTCAAATTAATGGCAAAAAGTAGAAAATGAATACTCTTTGGTCTTAAACCAAAACCATTTGGTGTATATTTGATTCAAAAACATACACATCTGATCATAAGTTAAGTTACATATACTTTGCAAATCATCAACAGTAATCCTGCCCTGGCAACTTCGTTTCCTGAAAATCAGCCAGTCACTAAGGTACTCACTGAAGGTCAGTACATATGCATACTCCCATTTCCTAAAGTCAGTCAGTTCCTAAACTCCAGAGTTTTCTTCAAATAAATGCAACCACAGGTAATTGCTTTGTCACAAGTCTCAGGAGAGGTGAGTGATCTTATCACTCAATATTTCTTTCATCTTTCTTTTGGTGAGTAACACTTTCCTGCCTTTGCTCCATTTCTTGATGTATTTACAAAGACAAAAATGATTGAGCAGTCTTCTAAAACCCACGCTACAAACTCCTCATTGCTGGCACACCCAGTTCATCTTTCTCTTTGGAGAAAAGCAAGAGAAAGCATAAGAACTTGCTGAATGCTGTGGCTGGTGACAGCCACATCCATGAGCTATTCTCTTCCTAATTTGTTTCTTCAATATCCACTCAAGACAGGCCAATTAAACATGACCCCATGAGAGTCCTTGGCTTCAAAATGAATTTGGTTTTTAAAATATATTAATATGCATATTATGAATTTGGTTGTAATCCAACGCCAGCTTCATAGGTCATTGCTCTAGTTTCTCTTTTGTTGCTGTGATAAAATATTCTGATCATTAGCAACTCAGGGGAGGAGGGGTTTATTTGGCTTAAAATTCCAAGCCATAGTCCATCATTAAGGAAAGTCAAGGCAGGACCTCTAGGTTGCAATTTGAAGGCATAACTGTTTGCTGTTCCACAGTGTTACCTCCTAAGAAGGAGCTCAATCCACAGCCGAAGAACTGAATCGGTAGGCATGGGAGACACTGCTTGATAAGTAGCTCATGCTCATACATGATATATATATATATATATATATATATATGATATAGCATGATATATATGATATAGCATGATATATATGATATAGCATGATATATATGATATAGCATAGTTCTCATGCTTGATAACTAGTTCATGCTCATCTAGCTTTCTTATAAGTTCAAGACCACTTTCCCAAGGAACATACTGCCCAGACACAGTGGCCCGTGTCCTCCTACCTCAAAGAACAATTAAGAAAATCTGTTCCATACATGTTCACAGGCCAGTTAATCAAGACAATGCCTCAACTGAGGATTTCCCCCATCACATCCATACAATGACAGTACAGAGTACAAAATCTTTATTGCAATTTACGTGGCAGAGTCTTTTTGCTGTATGTAATACCTAATGAATGTTATTCCAGCTCTTTACACCATCTGGATGGTGGTATTCTTTGAGGAGGTAACTAACTTTTGTATGATTGTGTTCTGCCACCACATTTTTAAATGGCTCCCCTAGCTTGCTTGCTTGCTTCCTTCCTGTTTTTCTTTGGTGTGTGTATGTGTTATATCTTTTATCATATGATACCCCTAGCTCAGTGGCTATTTAGTTCAGGATATCTACTTTCTAAGATGGAAATCTGATAAGCAGTTACACTCATGTTTGATCAGATTTTACACACACACACACACACACACACACACACACACACACACACCCCTACCTATTGAGACAGCACATCTGGGGAATACCAAACTTTCATATTTAAGTTGTTATTGTTCACTTTGAATAAAAAGCTATCAGACTTGACAGATATTTTTAAACAATAGAAATGGATTCTTGTGTATAATAATGTACTGTTTTTGTGAAGAAAAAAAAATGAGGAAGAGAGCCTTAAGCAGCTCTCCCCACTGTCATTTTATCACAGAAAAGGGCCTTAGAGAACACTGCAGCTCAGCCTTTAGCTCCCGACCTTACAGAAGATGCAGGTTCTCCTCGATGTGCTTGTATTGCATTTGCTCCTGCTCTTTTGACCCACACATAGCTTCTTTCTTTCTTTCTTTCTTTCTTTCTTTCTTTCTTTCTTTCTTTCTTTCTTTCTTTCTTTCTTTCTTTCTAAAGTCCTCAGGACATGAGCAAAAGTGGTGACTGGTATACAGCAAACTAGAGTCAAGTTCACATGAGAAAAGTGCTTGACAAAAATATTTCATCTAAGATATTTTCCAGCTGAGTTGCTTTTGCATTCTGTTCCCACCACATTCTCTAAACGGCGTGGTGGAAAAGCTGCGACATTTAGCTTATGGTCTGAGAAGTTCTGGGAACTCAGGGACAGAAAACCAGGTCTTTCTCTTTTCTCTTCTTTTCTTATCTTGAATGAGGTTTTGAAAGAAACGAATTCTTAATTTTGAAATTAAATATGGAAATTTAAAATATGAAACAATTATTTGAATAAAGAACAACTTTAGGGCTGGAGAGATGGCTCAGAGGGTAACAGCACCGATTGCTCCTCCAGAGGCCTTGAGTTCAAATCCCAGCAACCACATGGAGGCTCACAACCATCTGTAATGGGATCAGACCCCCTTTTCTGGTGTGTCTGAAGACAGTGACAGTGCACTCACATACATGAAATAAATAAATCTTAAAAAAAAGAGAAAATTCCTTTTAAAAAAAAAGAACAACTTTAGAACAAAATTACTTTAAGTGCTGTCGGTTCCTCTGTTACACATTCTCATGCTTGTACTTTGATATTGAAAACGTATACAGAAGTAATGAGAATAACCTTTTTATCATTAGTTTGGAATTATGCATGTTGCCGGCATAATAACACAGCAAGCCTGAGTTGTTGGTAAAAATCTTTATTGATTACACACACACACACACACACACACACACACACACACACGCGCACGCGCGCGCGCACGCGTTTGTGACTCCCAGTTATATACAAAATAGTGTATTAGATGCTGATGCCAGTACATATGCAAGGAAATCATAATCTAGTAGAAGAAGAGAGATGAATACAAATGTTCATGAGATAAGTTAGGTCACAAACAGTGTGTGGTTCTGTCCCTTGTTCTATCTGTGAGAAGTTATTGTAGGAAATTTCTATATCTGTGAAATGGGCTTCTTCACCTCCGAGATTCTTTCTAGTCTCTAAGCAAATGTCATTTAAAAAAGGACCTGTTTATGTCTTGTCACGTTTACTGCACAGTGCCTGTCATGCCTTCCTTCTTCCTCTTGGCGTTATCTTCCCCAGACTTACTTTCTTTCTTTCTTTCTTTCTTTCTTTCTTTCTTTCTTTCTTTCTTTCTTTCTTTCTTTCTTTCTTTTTATTATTTTCTTNATTTACATTTCAAATGCTATCCCNAAAGTTCCCTATACCCTCCCCCCGCCCCTGCTCCCCTACCCACCCACTCCCACTTCTTGGCCCTGGCCTTCCCCTGTGCTGTTCCCCAGACTTTTCTTGTACTCTCTGTATTCCCCCCACACTTCTGAAAGTAGTTCACCTTTTGAGAGAGTCAGTCTCTGACACACAAGCTCATAAAAGTCTATTTGTTCGTGGCCCCATTTGTACCTAGCACTGAGGTACATGTGGCTTTATGTAGCTAATAATAGACTCCCTCCATGGCTATATCAGCTCTTATGAGAGAACTTTGTTTAGGTGATTGATTTCAGAAACTCGTAGATGTGTCTGACACACTGAAGGGACTTATATAAATATTTTTTTAACAAAGTAAACTTCTTTACAATGACTCTCTGTTTTGAACATCAGCTCCTCCTTTTTTCTACATACATATTTATTTTCAGCGGTATAGAACTACCTAGCTTAATAATTTGATCTAGACTTCAGGTATCACTTTCTTCTGTCTCCACTCTCTCCATCTCTTGCTTCATTTTTATTTCATTTGAAATTTGGAAAAGATTTTGAGTGAAATAATTAAGAATGTGTAGGTTCTACTTTCCTTAAATATCAAACTGCAAACCTTATGACACTCCAGTGTTCTTACAGAGTTTTGAAATTTCTCAGGTTTATCAAAGCAATGGAAGAAACAAATCCGTGTGTGTTTTAATCCATCTTGTTTGCCAGTGTGAAGATGAATGCATAGAATGACTAAATGCTCACAAACTTTAAATATTATTAAAATATTAAATTAATATTATTTAAATATTATTAAATATTAAATAGATATTTGACCTTTGTAAATATATTTCATCAACTTAGGATGGGGCAACAGATCGCTCCTTTATTTTTCATGAATTCAAAATAAGCAATGTGGAGAGTGAAAACTGAACTCTAGGTAAAATTGGCTCATATCATGAATCACTAGGGCATGTTGACAGTCACACTGTCATCTTCAGAGAGTTGAAGAGGGCAGTTTTATAGGATAAGTCAACAATTCTTAACAATAAAAGAACAGCTGGGGGAATCACCATCCCTGACTTCAAGCTACAGAGCAACACTGATAAGAACTGCATGGTATTGGTAAAGAGCAGACATGTTGATCAATGGAATAGAATTGAAGACCCAGAAATAAAACCACACACTTATGGTCACTTGATTTTTGACAAAGGTGCCAAAAATGGAAAAAAGAAAGCATCTTCAATAGATGGTGCTGGTCTAACTGGCTGTCTATATGTAGAAGAATGAAAATAGACCCATATTTGTCACCTCATACAAAGCTCAAGTCCAAGTGGATCAAGGACCTCAAACATAAAACCAGATACACTGAATCTAATAGAAGAGAAAGTGGGAAAGAGGCTTGAACTCATTGGCACAGGGGGAAATTTCCTAAACAGAATTCCAATGGCTCATGCTCTAAAATCAGCAATTGATAAATGGGACCTCATGAAACTGGAAAGCTTCTGTAAGCCTTTAGTCAATATGACAAATTGGCAACCTACAGATTGGGAAAAAAAATCTTCACTAACCCCACATCTGATAGAGGGCTAATATCCAAAATATATAAAGAACTCAGGAAGTTAATCAAAAAATCAAACAATCCAATCAAAAAATGGGGTATAGAACTAAACCGAGAATTCACAATTGAAGAATCTCAAATGGCTGAGAAGTACCTAAAGAAATGTTCAAAGTCCTTAGTGATCAGAGAAATGCAAATCAAAACGACCCTGAGATTCTACCTTACACCAATCAGAATGGCTAAGATCAAAACCTCTGGTAACAACACATGTTCAAGAGAACATGGAGAAAGAGGAACACTCCTCCATTGCTGATGGGATTGTAAACTGGTACAACCACTCTGGAAATCAATCTGGAGGTTCCTTAGAAAATTGGAAATAGATCTACCTGAAGACCCATCTATACCACTCTTTAGAATATACCCCAAAGATGCCCCACCATGCCACAGGGTCATATGTTCCATTATGTTCATAGCAGCCTTATTTGTGATAGCCAGAAGCAGGAAAGAACCTAGATGTCCCATGACAGAAGAATGAATACAGAATCCCTGGGTGGGGCAGTCTCTGAATGGTCCTTCCTTCCATCTCAGCTTCGAACTTTGTTTCTGTAAATCCTTCTATGGGTGTTTTGTTCCCTATTCAAAGAAGGAACGAAGTATCCACACTTTGGTCTTCCGTATTCTTGAGTTTCATGTGTTTTGCAAATTGTATCTTGGGTATTCTAAGATTCTGGGCTAATATCTACTTATTGATGAGTGCATATCATGTGTGTTCTTTTGTGATTGGGTTACCTCACTCAGGATGATATCCTCCAGATCTATCCATTTGCCTAAAAATGTCATAACCACCAAAACCCAGACACTATTGCATATGCCAACAAGATTTTCCTGACAGGACACTGATATAGCTATCTCTTGTGAGGCTATGCCAATGCCTGGCAAATACAGAAGTGGATGCTCACAGTCAGCTATTGGATGGAACACAGGACCCCCCCAATGAAGGAGCTAGAGAAAGTACCCAAGGAACTGAAGGGGTCTGTAACCCTATAGGAAAAACAACAATATGAACTAACCAGTACCCCCAGAGCTGTGTCTCTAGTTGCATATGTAGCAGAGGATGGCCTAGTCAGCCACCAATGGCAGGAGAGGCCCTTGGACTTGCGAAGATTCTATGCCCCAGTCCAGGGGAATGCCAGGGCCAGGAAGCAGGAGTGGTTGGATTGGGGAGCAGGAGGAGGGGGGAGGGGATAGGGGATTTTAAGAGAGGAAACTAGGAAAGGGGATAGCATTTGAAATGTAAATGAAGAAAATATCTAATAAAAAATAAGACTAAAAAAAGATACAGAAAATGTGGTTCATTTACACAATGGCATACTACTCAGCTATTAAGAATGAGGACATTTTGAGTTTTGCAGGCAAATGTATGGAACTAGAAAATATCATCCTGACTGAGGTAACTCAGACCCCCAAAGGACATGCCTGGTAGTGATAAAACTAATAAGTGAATATTAGTCAAAAAACAAAAAAAAAGTACAGAATATCCAAGATACAGTCCACAGAACTCAAAAAGGTAAACAAGTTGAAGTGCCCAAGTGAGGATGCCTCAGTCCCACTTGGGAGAGAGAAAAAAGCAATCACAAGTGGGGAGGGAGGTAGAGACCTGGGAGGGAAAGAGGATGGGGCAGGAGTGAGTGAAGAGAAGAGGGAAACCTGATCTGGTATTGGGTGAGGGAAAAGGACTGAAGACCTGAGGGCCAGCAGAAAGAATGGAAACAGACAACCTTAGGAAATGGGAGGTTGGGGGGCTCTCCAGAATGCGCCAGATACCTGGAAGGTATGAGACTTTCAGAATCAAAGGGAGAGACTTAGATGAAACACCCAACAGTAGGGAGAGGGAACTTATAGTGCCCACCTCCAGCAGGAAGACAGGGCATCAAGTGAGGGATGGGATTGCCATCCCATAGTCACTTCTCTGAACCATAATTGTTCCTGTCTGAAGGAATTACAGGTATGGAAATGGAGTGGAGCCTGAGGATAAGAAGGTCCAGTGACAGGCCCAAAGAGGGATCCAGCTCAAGGGGAGGTCCCAAGGCTTCACATTATTACTGAGGCTATGGGGAGCTCACAAAAAAGGACCTAGCATGACTGCCCTCTGAAAGACCCAACAGGCAGCTGAAAGAGTCAGATGCAGATATTTGCACCCAATCAATGGGCAGAAGCAGCTAGCCCCTGTTGTTGAATTAGGAAAGGCTGAAAGAAGCTGAGGAGAAGGGTGATCCTGTAGGAGGACCAGCAATCTCAATTAATCTGGATCCCTGAGATCTCTCAAACACCGGACCACCAAACAGACAGCAGACATCATCTGATATGAGGCCTCCAACACACATACAGTAGAGGACTACTGGGAAGGAGGTGTGGGATGTGGAGCATTTGGAGGGTAGATGGGGGGAGGACAGGAAATGGGATATGGAATGTAAAAAAATAAATTAATTCAAAAAAGGAGATTTCCCCTTGGAATGCTACAAGTAAAAACCATCTTTTCCTGCTATTTTGAGAAAAAAATAGGTTAAATTGTTCACATCAACGCTTTTATTTCCTCTAAATAAAGACAAAGAATTTCAAACTAAGCCATATAGGTTACTCCTATGACTGCAAATCACGAATTCATAGCAGAAAGAAATGATTTAAGTGAAGTTTAACAAGAAGCAATCATGGTCACTTTATGATGTCTGTGCTTTTAGAATAACATAAGTGGCACCGACATATATTTTTATGTAAATATACTTACATGTTTTTAAAATCTACTATCTACAGTATCACACATTTATCACTGTATGCACAGGTATAGTTGCTCTCCTATATTCTAATGTTTGTGTTTTGAGTTCAATGTTAATACACAGGCACTATGTTAAATGGATTGACATATCAATTTTAACTTTTTCACATAAGTCTGATGCAATGTGTGCTACCACACAAATGCATTGCTGATTTCTGCCCAGGAAAGACATCCTGTACAAATGCACTTTGTGTAATATTTTTCTATTTGACTCACTATTGTTTTAATGTGGCTTCTGGCAGCCAAATGCTTTCATGGGCTATGTTCATAATACTATTGTCTGCTATTAACACTATAGAAAATTAAGGGCCCTGGTACAATAAACAGGCTTTTTAGTCTTCACAAGCACAAGAATCCATCACAGTGAAGCATTTGCTTTTGTTGGTACTAGGCGTAGATATCATTCTTTCCAAAGCTGAGTAGATTGGACATGAATCTAAGGGGGTTGGTTGATACATCCAAAGTAATCAAGTTTGTGCCAAACAGTGATCATATTTGTTCCCCTTTTCATTCCCAAGTCAGCTCATAGTCGAATTATCAATGGTGCCTTGGCCTAGAATTCACAGAAGAAAAATCTTGGGCTAGTGCCTTTTGCTTGCAGCAAAGACAGATTTTTATCAGAATATTAAGTGGAACTTTCACTGGACTGGATTTCTCTTTAAAGACTTTTTCTTAGGCGCTGGCTTGAGTTTGCTGTGAGGTAGGCTGTCTATCCGCTTGTTTGGCTAGAGATGTCTCTACAGAGCTCTGGCCTAGAATATGCCATATCATATCTCAAGACATACCGGTAACTTTTACGTTTTTAGCATCATATGTATTATATATGATAATAAAGTAAAATACTTAGAATTTAATATAAATCTAAGCTAAGCAAATTCATGTTGGGTATTTAAAAGATGTCTGTGCTGTATTTTGGAATTTTACTCAATTAGATTATTAGTATTTAAAAAATTTGCCCACAAGCATATTGTTAAGACTTTTTCTGTCTGTATTGAAGGGTCCTAAGACACCAACTTCCAGAAACTACTGGTTAAATTTGGTTCAGTCCAGTGCGTGGTTTAAACTCTTTGGATGTCTTACAGGGTCTTTCCACCCTTCTATAGTGGTTGATAAGTAATGAAGAAGAAAGCCAGCCCTGTTTCACCAGCACTCAGCAGGGTCGGATCTCATATAACAGCCAGCGTTACCAAGATGTCTTAGTTACATCCTTCTTATACTGGGCCTGTCCCGTCTGACTTTGAGTGGGGTTAGAGGAAAGTTGAGGAAAAGGGGATAGATCTCAGATGTGCCTTGCAGTCACTGCTCACTGCTGGAATGGCTTACATTTGGGGTAACTCTGCACGGAAGCTCAGGGAACATTGGGTCTTCTGAGGGCCCCAAGGGGTGCGCAGCTCCAGGAGAGAGTGTTGCTTCTCTTGCTCGTCCCTGCTTGTAGGTTTGGGTTTGGTGTCAGTCTCTCTCCAGCTTGCATTTAAGACTTAACAGCTCCACCTTGGTCCATTTTAGCGTTTCCTTGAATTTCAGGACAGTTCTGTTTTTTGTTAAACAGGCACAGAGGTGAAAGAACTAGAGGCCCCCAGTTCGGGGAGGACAAGTGACTTGTGTCCCTTTTCAGTCAGCTTTGATGCTCTTGGATTTCTCATAAGGTCTAATGAAAGGGATATCCCATTTTCTCTTCCCCACCGGGAGCTATGATAACCTTTCTTATTATTAACTCTTCCTCAAAAGCCAATAATCTCAACAGCCTTTTCCTTCCTACTATCTACAGTTCATGAAGCAGTCACTCCAAGGGGTAGGAAAGCTACAGTTGTCTGGGCTGACTCCTGGTGTGAAGGCACTTGTTTGTGTACCAGTCTGAGTCCCTTTAAGGTTTGAGAGAACTGAGCTGATCCTTTCCCAAAGCTTTGAGCTCTTCTTGTTTGTTTGCAGATTGCAGGGAAACGAACATTTACTCAAATATCAGTGGAGTCTCACTTCATGTTCAAACTAGAAAGTAATGATTCATTTTGAATTAAAAGTAAATATTCTGCCAACATATCACTAATGTGAACTGGTGGGTCAAGTAGACCAAGTAATTATTTCCTTGTTTCTGCATGGGCATGGCATTTTAAATAAAGAGTATTGCTCCTACCCTTTGTCATTTGTGAATTATGCAAATTTTAAATTAGGCAAAGTTTTCATTCATACTTTATATAAAATACAACCAGTGTATAGTTCTTAAGCATCACAAAATTACAGGTCAATAGAAACAATATATTGCAGATGTGTGAATGGTCTACAACATCTTATATAAACAGATTTCATGAAATGAGTATTTTAAATGGAATAGTTCACAATTTTCTTCCAATAATTCTTTGACAGCAGCTTCAAAATCAACACTGTTACAATATAAAAGCTAAATACTGTCTACATACTTATTCAAATCACAAAATAAGAGGGGATGTGTTAGTTATATTTTCTTGTATTGTGCCTTTGCCTATGTAATTTTTAGTGCCTTGAAGAAAAACACAAGTAATTTGAGAAAGAAAGTTAGGTGTGTACTTATTTTGAACTTATGAAAGGCTAATTGCATGAGAATAATCTTGGTGGACTATCAAAGACAATGGTGAACTATTGGTGTCTAAAGAGGCTAAGACACTGGCTTTAGATACAGAAAGTCAAGTTAAAGATACACTGCTTAGCGTGTGTTAGAGAGGGTAGGAAACAGATCACACAGAACAGTGACGTATCAGCCTGGGTGCGGATGTGTGTGGCAAGGGATAGAACTGAAGTCAAAATGCATAATTCTTCTGAGAGATGGGGATGGTGGTATATCCCATTAATCCAGACGCTCTGGAGATAGAGGGAGGGAAATCTGTATAAGTTCAAGGACTTGTCTCTAGATACTGATTCCAGACCAGTGAGACCCTGTCTCAAAACAACACAAGAATACAATAAGAGATGTGTTGTTTAGAGATGGAGAACATGAGGATTAACTAAAAACACTGAAAAACTGCAATGTACTTTGTGCTACACCTCAGGCATGAGTTCCATATGTGCATATATGTATATATGCATATATAGTCAAGAATATGAAAATAAGAACACATGCACACATTATATGTATTTATATATGTAAATGTCTATATTATTATATTATTTATATGAATATATGTGTGTACATGTTTTCTTATTTTTAATATTCTTGTAATAAAAAGCATAATCTATGTACAGAATTAAAAATGTAGATTGTCCTTTTATTTTACTGGTGTGGTAATTTTACTCCAGTTCTGTACTCAGAA
Organism: Mus pahari; assembly: GCF_900095145.1. Lineage (NCBI taxonomy): Eukaryota > Metazoa > Chordata > Mammalia > Rodentia > Muridae > Mus > Mus pahari. The sequence continues at coordinate 13,500,842 of NC_034600.1, forward strand.
AAGGGCGCTTGAACATCACTTAGCTATTTACCAGAACTCTATTCCTGTCTCTGAAGCACATTTTGTCTCCCAAACTGTTTTCTTTTTAAAATCTAAAACAGAGTTAATTTATTCATCACTAAAGGATCCCCTGATGCTGCCCCACTATAGACTTGTATATGTGCTGGTGCATGTGTGTATTTGTACATATGTGGCTGAGTATGTACATGTGGTGGTCAGAAGACAATCTCAGGAGCCATTCATAATGCTCTCAGAGACAGGGCTCTGACTAAGCTGGAGCTTACTCATTAAACTAGCCTGGCTGGCCAATGAGCTCTACAGATATGTCTGTCTCCACCTCCCCAACAAGGGAATTACAGTTGCATACTACTACTCTTGATGTTTTTAAGCAGGTCAAGGCTAGAACTCAGGTCATGTGGTTGCTTAGCAAGTACTTTAGCAACATAGCTCTCTCCCAGCCCTAAGACAGAAGGGGTACTATTCCTTTCTTTTAAGACTAATGTTGCTCAATCAACTTACACACACACACACACACACACACACACACACACACACACACACACACAAAGAGAGAGAGAGAGAGAGAGAGAGAGAGAGAGAGAGAGAGAGAGTCACTCACTCATACATGGATGTCAGACAACAGCTTTGGGGATCTGGTTCTCTCCTTGTGCTCTATTGAGGTAGGGTTTCTCTTACCTGTGCTGGGACCATCAGACTAACATGGGCAGTGTGCTGAACCACCACCCAAGCTGAGGATGAGTCTTCCTAGTTTCCCTCCTGGGAAAGTGACTCCTAAGAGCTCCCCAAACCGAAAGCATTCATAGCACCCATGACAACTGAATTTCCTGTGCTCTGATGGTTAGGGCTGCAAAGTAGCAATGAACATTACTGCTCCATACGTATGTATTCAGGACAGAGTTAATTTACAAAGCACAGTCTCTTCATATGCACCCTCGCACATATGTAAATATGCATTTATCCAACTTACGGAGCTTTAAAGTTTGCGTGTAAGTGTACTAACAACAACATACAATGGTGCCAGGAGGTGAATTGTTGCATAGAACTTAATAAAGTTGAAAGATTTAACTCTTTAAATAAAAATGTAAGGAGAGGGTAGAGAATCATTCCCAGATAACCTCTGCCCTCCCCTCCCCAACCCAAGAGGATAGCTTACTTTTGTTTCAAGAACTTAATTTTTTTTTTCCTTTGTCAAAGGTCAAGTAACAATAGGTGTATGGTTTCATTTCTGGTTCTTCAGTTCTATTCCATTGATCTACCTGCCTATTTCGTACCAATACCATGGAGTTTTTATTTTATTTATTTTTTTTATTTTATTTTATCACTATTGCTCTGTAGTACAGCTTGAGGTCAGGGATGGTGATTCCACCAGAAGTTCTTTTATTGTTGAGAATAGTTTTTGTTATCCTGGATTTTTTTGTTATTCCAAATGAATTTAAGAATTGCTCTTTCTAACTCTATGAAGAATTGTGCTGGAATTTTGATGGGGATTGCATTGAATCTGCAGATTGCTTTTGGCAAGATGCAATTTTTACTATATTAATCCTGCCAATCCACAAGCATGGGAGATCTTTCCATCTTCTGAGGTCTTCTTTAATTTCTTTCTTCACAGAATTGAAGTTCTTGACACACAGATCTTTCACTACTTTATATTGTTTGTGACTGTTGTGAAGGGTGTCATTTCCCTAATTTCTTTCTCAGCCTTGTTTATCCTTTGAGTAGAGGAAGGCTACTGATTTGTTTGAGTTAATTTTATATGCAGCCACTTTGCTGAAGTTGTTCATCAGGTTTAGGAGTTCTTTGGTGGAGTTTTTCTGGTCACTTATGTATACTATCATATCATCTGCAAATAGCGATATTTTGACTTCTTCTTTCCAATTTGTATTCCTTTGATCTCCTTCTGTTGTCTAATTACCCCAGATAGAACTTCAAGTACTATATTGAATAGATAGGGAGAGAAAGAGGGCAGCCTTGTCTAGTTCCTGATTTTAGTGTGATTGCTTCAAGTTTCTCTCTGTTTAGTTTGATTTTGGCTACTGGTTTGCTATATATTGCTTTTACTATGTTTAGGTATGGGCCTTGAATTCTAATCTTTCCAAGACTTTTAAAATGAAGGGATGTTAAATTTTGTCAAATGTCCTTTAAGCATCTAATGAAATTATCATGTGGTTTTTTTCTTTGAGTTTATGTAGTGGGTTACGTTGATGAATTTCATTATATTGAACCATCCCTGCATCCCTGGGATGAATCCTATTGATCGTGGTGAATGATCATTTTGATGCATTCTTTTGATTTGGTTTTCAAGAATTTTATTGAATATTTTTGCATAGAAGTTCATAAGGGAAATTGGTCTGAAGTTCTTTCTTTGTTGGGTCTTTGAGTGGTTTAGGTATCAGAGTAATTGTGGCTTCATAGAACGAAATGGATAGTGTTTCTTCTGTTTCTATTTTGTGTAACAGTTTGAAGAGTATTGGTATTAGGTCTTCTTTGAAGGTGTGATAGAATTCTGCACTAAACCCATCTGGTCCTGGGATTATTTTTGTTGTTGTTGGAAGATTTTAAATGACTGCTTTTATTTCTTTAGGGATTATGGGACTGTTTAGATGGTTTATCTGATCCCGATTTAACTTTGGCACATGGTACTGTCTAGAAAATTGTCCATTTCATCCAGATTTCCCAATTTGATTGAGTATAGGTTTTTATAGTAGGATCTGATGATATTTTGAATTTCCTTGATTTCTGTTACGTTTCCCTTTTCAGTTCTGATTTTATTAATTTAGATACTGTCTCTGTGGTTAGTCTGCCTAAGGGTTTATCTATATTATTGATTTTCTCAAAGAATCAGCTCCCAGCTTTGTTGATTCTTTGTTTAGTTCTTTTCGTTTCTACTTGGTTAATTTCATCCCTGAAATTGATTATTTCCTGGTGTCTAGTCCTCTTGGGTATATCTGCTTCTTTTTGTTCTAGAGCTTTCAGGAAGAACAATAATATCAACCAACCAGACCCCCAGAGTTTCCAGGGACTAATCCACCAACCAAGAAGTACACATGGAGGGACCCATGGCTCCAGCTGCATATATAGGAGAGGATGGCCTTGTTGGATCTCAGTGGAAAAAGGGGCCCTTGGTCCTGTGAAGGCTCGATGCCCCAGTGTAGGGGAATTCAAGGGTGGGGAGGCTGGGGTGGGTGAGTGGGTGNTGGGTGGGTGGGTGGGTGGGTGGTGAAGCACTCTTATAGAAGCAGGGGAAGGAGAATAGGATAGGGGTTATTGGGGGGTGGCAGGGAAGCTGATAACAGATGAAGTGTAAATAAAGAAAATATCCATAAAAAGTTTAAAAAAATTCTAGTGCCTTAAATCTGTATTTTACTTATACTTACTATCTATATTTTTTTTATCATAAAATACCTTTGCATGGGGCATAAGAAGGGGGAGATTTACAATTAAAAATATAGAGAGAGGAAACCTATAATGAAAATTGGTAACAAGGGCACACATTTGTATCATGTGCTTGCAAATAGCTCTCAATGTCACAAAACTCTGTTTTCCATGTGACACTAAAGTCATGCCACTAAAGCTAATAATCAGGTCAGTCCTTGGGTCTGTATTTCTCAAAAATTTCTTAAGGATTTTTTTGTTTTTGTTTTTGTTTTTTTTCCATAAAAAGAGATGGGAGCTTGTATTTTGATCATTGGTAATGAGAAGGAAGAATTAGTTAATTCTCTCCATGGTAAGTAGAAACCGGAGGTTGCAATAAGGACATGCTATGGAGTGGCATCCAGACGGCTGGAGAGAGCTCAGAAGCTGAGGCTCACTGTTTGGCCTCAGGCCAGAGGCTGCAACTAACAGGAAAGTGTCAGCATCTCAATATAATTGCATGTCCTGGAGCCTATTATTGCACTAATAAAAATGCTTTTCAATAAATCTGAGAAAGGAAGAGGGAGAAAGAAAAAGCACCAGGAAGAAAGGAATTGCCCCCAAATATTTTATTATATTTAATAAAATTCTCATTAATGGGAAGAGATGCTTTCTGCTAAATAAATGTGATTTAATTTTATTTACTGATTAACTTGATTTGGAGGAAAATGCAAGTAATACATCTTTTTTTTTTTTCAGTGTGCTTTCTTAAAATACTAGTAAAATGCAAGTGCGCATCACAGTGTCAATGCTTTCTCAGGGGGAGGAGAGCAGGGCTGGGGCTCCAGGGACCCAGTGGCTATATGTGATGAAGTCACGGCATTGAGTGGCCTCGGGGAAGTGATCTGACCTCCTCTACACACTTTAGTGTTTCATGCTTACAAAAATCTTTGAAATAAGTAGAATGTCAAGGACATTTGACACAGTATTACCATTTATCATGGATAACACAGGGCTTATCTGGCTACTAATAACCATAATGACCGCTGCATAGGACATCTCTAGTAATTCAATAATAATAAGTTGAAACTTCCTTATGATACACCTATTCTCAGTATTCTCATAGGAGCAAGTTTTAATAATGTTAGTGTTGGAATGTAACCAATAATGAATTTTTCAATGACATCAATAAATGCAGAAGAGGGATTAGAATAGGCAAATTTGCTACTAATTTACTATAAAGTCTTTCACAATCATAAAAAAAGGAGAAAAATAAAATCATTATATATTATGTTTCTACCATGAGCCAGATCCTTGTGTGTGTGTGAGAGAGAGGGGGTTGGGAATGGAGGTAGTGGGTAAGGCAAAGGATAGAGGATCAGGAAAGAGGAAAAGGAGGAGGGGGAAGGATGGAGTGAGGGGGCAGGGAGGGAGGGAGGCAGAGAGAGGGGACTCACCCTGCAGTCCTGAAACTTGGAGCCTACTATGTAGACCAGGATGACCTCAAATTGACATAGATTCTCCAACTCTAGAGTTCTGTCATTGAATCATAGTCTCATGTATGTTAGCTTTTTTTCTTAGTGTTTAGAGAAAACTATGACACAAAACAGGGCTTAACAAATTACTTGATGAACAAATGTACTTGGTTTTATTTGCTCTTGTTGTTGTTCTCAGTATCACCTTTGAAAACAAACCTGATTTTCCATTTTACAGAAGTTTGAATAAATCTCTTTTTAATCAATAATACACAATAAGTGGCAGAGCCAAAATTGGTGTACTGATTGTCTTATTCTAAAATGAATGTTCATAACAAAGGGATTTGCAATATTTTGGTTAATACAGATTATCATTCCAGATTTTAGAGTTTTCAACTGTTATGGTGACTTCAATGAGTGAAAAACAAGCTGATACAATACAGTCATCTTCTCTGGGCCCAAGGGCTGGTTAGTGCCTTGTGCACAATGACTGTTTCTCAATGAACGTAGGAGATGAAGAGACCGTTGAACTTTTCCTGGTGGAAAAGCCAGGTGCCATTCAAGGCTTCTGCAGGTCTTCAAGGTCATGGAGAAAACATAAAAACTTTCTTTTTCTTTAAATATAGTAAACTTTCTCTCTGGCTGTGTGTGTGTGTGTGTGTGTGTGTGTGTGTGTGTGTGTGTGTGTGCAGGCACATATTCATGTGTATGCATATGAATATGGAGACCAAAGCTTGATGTTGGGTATCTTTCTCAATCAATCTTCATTACTTTGTTTGAGACAGTATCTCAGTGAAGCTGAAGCTAACTAGTTGTCTAGACTGCATGATCAGTAAGTCTCTAGGGTTCTCCTTTCTTACCCTCCCAGAACTGCGGTTACAGACACTCACTGCATACCTGACCTTTACACAAGAGTTGGGTAAGCAAATTTAAGTACTCATGATTGGATAGCAAGCGACACAAGCCATTGTCCAAGTTCCCATGGATCTGAAGAGCTAATGCATGGAGAGTGAGATCAGGAAAGCCAGGAAAGCTGAGACTGAGGATGAGGTCTGGTGTGGGTGGTGTTCGAGCTGGGAAGCCTTCTGTAGACTAGAGGAAAGAGTAGCCAATGGAGGACACAGCCAAATATTTCCTGGAGCATGGTTGCTACCAATATGGCTGAGATTTCCCTCCTAAAGCCCTGCTTGCCTTGGTAAATGGGCAGGTGGGAATAAAGCCTTTTGCATAGTATTGATGGAATGCCATTAGCCTGAGGAGCTGGCTTTGAATTTATTGCCTCTCCATTCCTAATCTACTGTCTTTGCTTTGTATCACTGTCACAGGAATGAAGAAACTTTTCTTGTTAACTAGCTGACAGCAAGTTATCTTCTTTAGTAGGAAGTGCTGAAAGCATACTGCAGGATAAAGGAGTTTCCCTTGGATCCTTTCTGGCATATTTCCTACTGTTCCTGCAGTGCATGGAGCAAGCACTCACTGATGTCCACTCTGATACTGCTTTTGCCAGCACCAAGCTGAGGCACAGTTTGTAATACCCCAAGTACCTTTCTGACAAGTATTTCCCACAGTGGTGGAGTCTCAGAGATGCTCACTAGTTTTTAAGGCAGGCCTTTGGATTCGTGAGCAGCACCCTAACAGAAGAAGTTTGGCTAGAATCCCAGTTAGTGCTTCCTTAGACACGTTACTGGTACTCTACGGGGCAAACTCATAGTGAGTTTGGGAGCATTCCAAAGAGCAGTATTCAGATGATGGCTGCAGTAACACGCCCACCCTCAGGCATGGGTGAAACGTCTTCCAAGTCCATTCCATTTTGGATACTAGACACCAGAAGTGGGAGCTGCATCTTCAACTATATTCCCTTTAAGCTTCTGTTATCTTTCGTAGTTTACCTTTCTCCCTTACAAGTTAATGATTCTTATATTACTTTTTAATGTTGGAATTACTTGTGTGGTTGCTGTTTCATGACCAGACCTTGATCAATATTCCTGATTGCCTTCCAAAGCAGAGCCCATGGCAGAAGGCCTTTGTGTTGGAATGTAATCCTAGGGAACAGAACAAGAGGACAAGGAAGCAGAACCAGTGCAAAGGTGAGGTGCAAAGCTGGGCATTTCTCAGTGCTGAGGACCTCTCGAGAGCTGTGTGAAATGTGTAAAAGCAACAGAGAGAGAGAGAGAGAGAGAGAGAGAGAGAGAGAGAGAGAGAGAG
>NC_034600.1:13508113-13511086 GCF_900095145.1 Mus pahari
GGGTATAGGGGACTTTGGGGATAGCATTTGAAATGTAAATGAAGTAAATACCTAGTAAAAAATTGGAAAAAAAATTAAAAAAAAAAAAAGAGAGAGAGAGAGAGAGAGAGACATTCAGAGCAAGGGCCTGTCTGTCAGATTGCATTAGTTTGGAAATGGTTGAAACCTCCACAAAGCCTGTTGCTGTAGCAGAAGCTGGGACAACAGGCAAGGCAAAACAAATAAAAAATCAACACAGGTGCTTGGTATAATGATTAAAATATGCCCTAAATCGATTCTATGAAATTCTCAGAGTTAATGTAATGTGTCTAAAAGTGGTTTCAATTTATCATCTCTCTTTCTTGATTCTAGGGGGGACAAAACTAAAAAGGATTCATATCTACTTCAAAAATATATTTTCAATTTGTAATTTTTCAAACTTATCCCTGGGTTTTTCAATTTAAGGGCTACTGTCAAAAAGAGTATGTACTTGTCAATGCTAGGAGGCTGCAGAGTGGAGAGAATCATGGTCGAGGGGAAGACTCTGTACAAGGGTTAATTCTTCCAGGTAATGTAAACATCTAATGCAGAAAGAAATTGGAAAGAAGATTTAAGGGGACCAGAAGAAACTACACCGAGTGAGAGGTCATGTTTGTGCAGGTGACATTTTGTTTTTCTCCATTTAAACACTCCCAGGAAGACATGAAGCTAAATGCAAAGGTGCTGGGATAACGCCCTTCCACGGCCCCCATTTCTTCCTTCTCTGTGCTCCTGTTGCACACTGCCATGGAGCCTGCTCTTGGCCCTTTTGACATTCAGAACTGTACTGTCAAAATATTTTAACGCTCAGCCTCTTCAGTTAAAGACAGGAACATTTTCTTAATATTGTGAGTGTTAGTGGTGCTGAAGTATGATGAGCTCTGTGTGGTGCAGGGAGAAGGGGAGAGAATTGGGGACCGACGCCAATTCTGTCACTTACCAGCTGGTGACTTTAGGAAAGTCACTTCAACTTTCTGTGTCTTAGCTTCCTTAATTTGTAAAATGAGCATAATACAGCCTCTCTGACAGGGTTGTTAGGATGATTAAACTACATTCTGCAGCTCAACAATTCCCAATGTGTGCTATTTGGAATACTAACCCCAAGAGATAATTCCCTGTAAGAAAACACTTTGCTTACACTATTTTGTGAAATGCGGTATTCTGCAGAAATGGCTAAATGAACGTCAAACAAGTATTTCTCCTACATGTCTGCACAATTCTTCTTTTCCTTAACAAACATCGACATAAGTAGAAGGCACAGTGAGGGAAGAGGCCAAATGTAATCGCTTGTGCCTATGTTAAGGTATGCAGATTTTAGGATGTGGTCATTGCAATGAGAAGTTAGTATGGTTACAATGACCCTATGACTAGACAGAAACTTATAGATAAGTTCTAAGAAAATGGTAAACTATAAAATTTGCCCATTCATTTTACACACACACACACACACACACACACACACACACACACACACACGGTCATACACTCCCACACATTCGTTCATGTCTCCTATTGTACTGAAAAGTTTGCACATGCTGCGATGCACTATTGGTAACAGCATCCTCCATGACGATGTGTGTTGTACAGATGAGTCACATTTAGATGCTTTTATCAGTTTGTACTATAAGGATTTTTTTTTACTGTAAGTAAATACTACTTAGAGAAATATAGATATAATGGATGAAGAGGAACTAAAATTGCACACTGTTTGACGATCTTCAATAAAGTAAAACTTAAATAGATCCTCTTTTGTAGCCTTACATCATGATACTCACTTTTATAAAACATTGCATAATTAATAGACTATTTCTATTCTTTTTGCTATTTTAAAAGATATTTTCTTTATTTACATTTCAAATGTTATCCCCTTTCCTGATTTCCCTTCCAACCCCTCCCCCCATCCCCTCCTCCCTCATCCTGCTCACCAACTGTACTGGCTAGTTTTGTGTCAACTTAACACAGCTGGAGTTATCACAGAGAAAGGAGCTTTAGTTGAGGAAATGCCTACATGAGATCCAGCTGTAAAGTATTTTCTTAATTAGTGATCAAGGGCGAAAGGCCCCTTGTGGGTGGGACCATCCCTGGGCTGGTAGTCTTGGGTTCTATAAGACAGCAAGCTGAGCAAGCCAGTAAAGAACATCCCTCCATGGTTTCTGCATCAGCTCCTGCTTTCTGATCTGCTTGAGTCCCAGTCCTGCATCCTTTGGTGATTAACAGCAGTATGGAAATGTAAGCTGAATAAACCCTTTTCTCCCCAACTTGCTTCTTGGTCATGATGTTTGTGCAGGAATAGAAACCCTGACTAAGATACCAACCTATCCACTCCTGCTTCCTGGCCCTCCCATTTCCCTACACTGAGGCTTAGAGCCTTCACAGAACCAGGGCCACTCCTCCCATTGATAACCAACCAGGCTATCCTCTGCTACATATGCAGCTGAAGCCATGAGTCCCAAAATGTGCAATCTTTGGTTGGTGGTTTAGTCCCTGGGAGCTCTGGAGGTACTGGTTAGTTCACATTGTTGTTCCTCCTATGGGGCTGCAAACCCCTTCAGCTCTTTGGGTCCTTTCTCTAGCTCCTTCATTGGGGACCCTGTGCTCAGTCCAATGGATGGCTGTGAACTTCTACTTCTTTATTTGTCAGACATTGGCTGAACCTCCCAGGAGACAGCTGTATCAGGTTCCTGTCAGCAAGCACTTGTTGGCATGCGCAATAGTGTCTGGGTTTGGCGATTGTATATGGGATGGATCCCTAGGTAGGGCAGTCTCTGGATGGTTATTCCTTCAGTCTCTGCTCCACACTTTGTCTCTGTAATTCCTTCCATGGGCATTTTTTTTTTTATTTTAAAAATATTTTATTTTTTTTAACTTATTTTATTAGATATTTTCTTCATTTACATTTCAAATGCTATCCCGAATGTCCCCTATACCCTCCCCGCACCCTGCTCCCCTGCCTAC
>NC_034600.1:13511531-13512957 GCF_900095145.1 Mus pahari
GATTGGGAAAGGGTTTTTACCAATCCTAAATCTGATAGAGGACTAATATCCAATATATACAAAGAGCTCAGGAAGCTGGACTCCAGAAATTCAAATAGCCCCATTAAAAATGGGGTACAGAGCTAAACAAAGAATTCTCAACTGAGGAATACTGAATGGCTGAGAACTTGAAGTTCTTATCATACAGATCTTTAACTTCCTTAGAGTCACACCAAGGTATTTTATATTATTTATGACTACTGTGAAGGGTATTGTTTCCCTAATTTCTTTCTCAGTCTGTTTATCCTTTGTGTAGATGAAGGCCACTGATTTGTTCGAGTTAATTTTATATACAGCTACTTCACTTAAGTTGTTTATTACGTTTAGGAGTTCTCTAGTGAAATTTTTGGGATCACTTAATTATTCTTACTATCTTATCATCTGCAAATAGTTATATTTTGACATCTTTCTTTCCAATTTGTATCCGTTTGATCTCCTTTTGTTGTCTAATTGCTCTAGCCAGGACTTCAAGTACTATATTGAATAGGTAGGGAAAGAGTGGGCAGCCTTGTTTAGTCCCTGATTTTAGTGGGATTGCTTCAAGTTTCTGTCCATTTACTTTGATGTTGGCTACTGGTTTGCTGTATATTGCTTTTGCTATGTTTATGTATGGGCCTTGAATTCCTGATATTTCCAAGATTTGTATCATGAAAGATGTTGGATTTTTTTTTTTCAAATGCTTTCTCAGCATCTAATGAGATGATCATGTGGTTTTTCTCTTTACGTTTATTTATATAGTAGATTACGTTGATGAATTTCCATATATTGAACCATTCCTGCATCTCTGGGATGAAGACTACTTGATCATGATAGATGATCTTTTTGATATGTTCTTGGATTTGATTTGTGAGAATTTTATTGTGTATTTCTGCATTGATATTCATAAGGGAAATTGGCCTGAAGTTCTCTTTCTTTGTTGGGTCTTTGTGTGGTTTAGGTATCAGAGTAATTGTGGTTTCATAGAACAAATTTGGTAGAGTTCCTTTTATTTCTATTTTGTGGAATAGCTTGAGGAGTATTGGTATTAAGTCTTCTTTGAAAGTCTTATAGAACTCTGCACTAAACCCACCTTGTCCTGGGCTTTTTTTTTTTTTTTTTTTTTGGTTTGGGTGACTCTTAATGACTGTTTCTCTTTCTTTAGAGGATATGGAACTGTTTAGATCATTAATCTTATCCTGATTTAACCTTGGAACCTGGTATCTGTAAGGATCTTGTCCATTTAATCCAGGTTTTCCAGTTTTGTTGAGTATAGGCTTTTGTAGTAGGATCTGATGATTTTTTGGATTTCCTCTGTTTCTGTTGTTATGTCTCCCTTTTCATTTCTGATTTTGTTACTTAGGATACTGTCCGTGTGCCCTCTAGTTAATGTGGCTAAGGGTTTTTCTAT
>NC_034600.1:13513429-13518966 GCF_900095145.1 Mus pahari
CTTCTTCTTCTTCTTCTTCTTCTTCTTCTTCTTCTTCTTCTTTTTCCTCCACTTGGTTGATTTCAGTGCTGAGTTTGATGATTTCCTGCTGTCTACTCCTCCTGGGTGAATTTCCTTCTTTTTGTTTTAGAGCTTTCAGGATGTGTTGTCAAGCTGCTAGTGTTTGCTCTCCAGTTTCTTTTTGGAGGCACTCAGAGCTATGAGTTTTCCTATGAGGACTCCTTTCATTGTGTCACATAAGTTTGGGTATTCTGTATCTTCATTTTCATTGAACTCTAAAAAATCTTTGTTTATTTCTTCCTTGACCAATTTATTGTTGAGTAGTGTGTTGTTCAGCTTCCACGAGTATGTGGGCTTTCTATTATTTATGTTGCTATTGAAGATCAGCCTTAGTTCGTGGTGATCTGATAGGATGCAAGGGCTTGTTTCAATCATCTTGTATCTATTGAGTCCCATTTTCTGACCATTATATGGTCAGTTTTGAAGAATATACCATGAGTCGCTGAGAAGGTATATCCTTTTGTTTTCGGATAAAATATTCTATAGATATCTGTTAAATTCATTTGTCTCATAAATTCTGTTAGTTTCACTGTGTCTCTGTTTAGTTTCTGTTTCCATGATCATTCCTTTGCAGAGCGTGGGGTGTTGAAGTCTCCCACTATTATTGTGTGGGCTGCAATGTATGCTTTGAGCTTTAGTAATGTTTGTTTTACAGTGTGGGTGCCCTTGCATTTGGTGCATAGATATTCAGAATTGAGAGTTTATCTTGGTAGACTTTACATTTGATCATTATGAAATGTCCCTCCTTATCTTTTTTGATAACTTTGGGTTGAAAGTCAATTTTATTCGNTATTAGAATGGCTACTCCAGCTTGTTTCTTGGAACTGTTTGCTTGGAAAATTGTTTTCCAGCCTTTTACTGACTGTTTCTCTTTTCTTTTGTTAGTATGTCAGTAATAATGTGAATTCTTCACAGTTTTGTATGCTGTTGTATATCAACAGTGTCTATTTCCTGTCTATCTGAACTAAGAATTCAGTACTAGAGAGTCTGATCATAAAATGAAGTTCACAGTTAGCTTACCTTCTGACTGAGAGTCAACTTAATATATGTTGTCCTCAAGAGCCTCAAAATAATTGGCAAAATGTTGGCGGCTGTTCCAGCTTTAAGTTAATCTCATTACACAGTGAAGTTCTATGTCAATGTCCCACGATGAAATGCAACATGATGAGACTGCATGAGTCTGTGGCCACTGCCATTGCAGGGGTTATGATTTTGCTCATTCTGGGGCCAGTTTTGATTTTCTGTTTGATAGCTTTTTTGAATTTTCATCACTGTACAGTAAGCTGCATTCAATTCCAAGTGTTTAAAAACAGCAGTGGAAAGTACCTGTCAGCTAATAACCTCATCAGAACATTCACTCTTTGACATCTTGGTCTCAATTCTGAATGATACAAAGTGTGATAAAGTACATCCTATGATCAATTCCTTAGAGTGCACAAGAGGGAGATTTGAATATGCAGCGATCAATGTGTAATATAAACAGGAAAGATAGGAAACCCTTAACTTCCTATCCACAACACAAGAAAGGTAATTTGCAGTGTATTTCCAGTACATGTGGTACTTAAAACATATTTGGCAACACTCAGCAGGAAGCGGTGAAAACATTTCTGTCCCTTATATCTTAAACATCCTCATCCATCCAGTTTTAAGGTATTAATCGAGTTTTGTGGCTATATGTGCTTTGTAGGCCTTTCTGGTATTTTAATTTGAAATTATATTTAACTAGCACATATCTGTATATATGTTAATTAAGTATTAAATATTATATATATGCTGTGCATTAGGTACATGTGAAAGCTACTAGTTTCATCTTTCTTCAGTTTGATGCACTATTGATTTCCCAATGCCTACTTCCTCTGATCTTTACTGAAAAGGTTCACCATCTCTTAGTGGACTGGAATTTCCTGCTTGATACCCATCTAAAAATAAGTCCAGCAGGAAAGAAAAGGGAAGTTAAAAATGTCCAAAGGAATGTGCCCAAGGATATTTCTTGTTCCTCAGAAATGGCTGATTAGCATTGAAACCAGCAAAGAGAAAACAGAATAGAGCTCTCCTCAGCTACCTTTTCATTCTCTCTTCTTGTTCCTATCCTAGTATTCACACTTTGTGGACTGGTGACCTCAAATCCTTAGTAAGCAAGAAAAATATGCTCAAAGTACTGAGCAAAGTTCTAGAACAGTTTATGAAGGTTTGTAGGTGGGGACAGTCTGGTTCTTACTCCCCAAAGTTGTATACACTTCAAAAATATAAATATAAGTATATCTTGTATGCGTATGTATCTTGATTGATTTTTGAACTTTTAGAAAAATTAAAGGTGAGATAGAAAAATGATAATTTTTATTAATTTTTCTTTAACCATGTATTAGGGGCTATTAGGAACACTTTATCTCTCACTACCTTAACTCAAACTGATAATAATATCTTCAACTCATTATATGAAATGAAACACAGTTACTTACCTTGGCCAGAGTCTCGCACTTGGTGAATGATATAACAGGATTGGATCCCAAGCAGCTAAATACTATACTTCATATGTATAGTATATACATACTATACTTCATATGTATTGCACAGTACAATAAAACCTTCTGCTGTAAGAAGTTTGGGTAAGAAAACATAATCTTAACGCTAGCATGTTTGGGATGGGGTTTTATTCATAGTATCATACGATCTTAGAAGAATTTAGCAGAGGAGCGATTATAAATGCTTTCATTTATTGCCTCAGAAGTGATAGGATGGTTACATGTGTAAAGATGTGCAGAGGGTTGTTTATTCACCACATCTACTTGTTTCCTTTCACCAGCCTAGGTCAGAAGAAAGGCCAGGCAATAACTGACTCTTGGGCCTCCTATGTCTCTTGTTTTTCCCATCTTCCTCCTCTTCTTCCTCTTTCCTCTTTTGCTACCTCCGTCTCCTCTTCTTCCTTCATCCCCACTCTTTTTCCCTTTGGTACTGTGGTAAACATCCCATTCCATAATAAAATTTGCCTTTTCCCCATTTTATATTATGAGCATGGATGTTTTGCATGTATGCATGTCTATGCACCACATGCATTTAGTTCTCACAATGGCCTGAAACTAGTTTACAGACTGTTGTGAGCCAGCATGTGGGTATTGGACATTGAACTCATGTTCGCCGGAAGAATAGCCAGTGCTTTTAACTGGGGCAGTATCTTTCTAGACCCCAGAATTTACAATATTAGTAATATATTAAAAATCTATAATCAGTGTTGGTTACGGTAGCTCATGCATGTAATTGTAGTACATGGAAGGTTAAAACAGGAGAATTACAAACCTGGGAACAGCCTGGGCTATATAATGAGCTCCAGGCCAACCTGAGCTCCTTAGAAAGACTGTCCTCTTCTCAAAATGTCTGAGATAAAATGTGAGATTATCAACACTGTGTTCATGACTATTCATTTTCCCAAGCTGAAACTCTATACCCATTAAATAACATTTTTCATTCCCCAAATACCTTCAGTCCCTAAAAAAATGTCATCCTGCCTTCTGTCTCTATGATTTTCACTATTTTAAGCTCCTCACATAAGTGGTTCCACATAGCATTTTATTTCATTTTGTGACCAACTTCTCATAGTAGAATGTTCTTGACTTACATACAACATTTATCAGAACTTCCATTCCTTTTAAGGACAAATGTATATACCAAAGTTTGTATACCTGTTCATCTGTCTGTGACCATGGCTTGATTCCAGGATTTAAGTACCGTGAAATTGCTGCTATGACCACACATACACAAATGTCTCAGTTTGGGTTTCATTGCTGTGAAGGGACACCACGGCTAAAAGAAAATGGTTTCAGAGGCTCAGTCCATTATCACCATGGTGGGAAGCACGACAGTATGTAGGCACACTTGGTGCTAGAGGATTCAAGGGTAGCTGAAGGGGACTGTCCTCAGCAGGCAGCCTGGAGGAGGCTCTCTACTGCCAGACTTGAGCATAGAGGAGACCTTAAAACCCACTCGTACAGTGGTACATTCCTTTAGCAAGGCTATTCCTCTTCCAGTAGGGCCACACCTTCTAATATTGCTACTTCCATGATCCAAACATATGCAAAGCATCACAACAAATGTAACAAAGAAGTAGATGTAAAAAGTGAAAGCGAGTTTTCTAACTAATAAAAAAGTCCAAGCACAGACGCCACCACAGCAGAATTGTGCCAGGCTTTCAAAGTAAAACTGTGCCAGGCTTTCAAAGCAAAACTATGACCGATACTTCTCATGTTAAAGAAATAAACAGACAGGAAACAGAAGAGCATTTCTGAACTCCTACAAAGCCAGAATGACTCTAATACCAAAACTAAGGTCCTGCTTTCAGAGTTTTGTTATATATTCAGAAATAGAATTGCTTTTTTTCTGTGTTTTTTTTTTTTTTAAATGTGCCATACTTTATTTTTATAGTGCCTATTCTACTTACAGTTTCCTTTAAGTCAATTTAAGGGTTGGAATTCCGTCTCATCACCTACAACCAACCCTTGGTGATTGCTCCTCTTGGTCCTTTTTAGTCTTTTGTGATAGTTGTGTTTTTGTGTGTGAATTAGTTTGCCACTGTGGTCTTGATCTGCTTATTCCTAATTATTATTTATGATAGTGCTTCAATATTCTTATTGACCACATGTACATATTCTTTTAAAATTCATATTAAAGTCTTGTTTCATGTCTTTATTGTTTTCTTGCTGGCTGGAAGTTGAACCTTGTTCTCTGTGTGCACTAAGCAAGCATCATTTCACTGAGCTATATATCCTTAGGGCCCCACTCCCCCATTTTAAAATTCAATTGCTTAACATTATGTTGTCATTGTTTTACGTGGTTCCTATGCATTTTGCATATTAATACTTTAGTATAATTTTTACATTTTTCTTTCAGTTAGTGGGTTACTTTTAACTCTGTTGATACTATTATTTGATAGTCAAGTTAAAATATTTGTATGGAGTCTAATTTGTTCTTTTTTTTGGGGGGGGACTTTGATGTCAGTTACAAAATACTACTATGACATTAATTGTTTTAAGATTCCTACTTCATATATTTTCTTCCAAGAATTTTGTAGTTCTACAATTTACAATTAGTTCTCTGATCCATTTTACAATAATTAGTTTAGCTAACCAGAAAATAATATGGTATTCATAAGCATCAAACTTCTATTTTTTGTTTTTAGATATCTAGTTTTTCTGATGCCAATTCTTTGAACTATTGCCTTTCTGCCTTGAATGAAGTTGGCACCTGACTATTGCTGAAGGTTACTCTCTGGGGTCTCTACTCCGTTTCATTGATCCACATCACGGTCTTTGTATCAGGCTAGTGGTCTGTTTGGAGTTACTTCAATTCTAACTGCTTACATCATTCTGTTTGTCCTGATTGTTTAACTCTTGTTTTTGTGTTTCTATTACACAGCATTCATTGAACTTCTTGGATATTCCCAACCGTACTTGACTTTCATTATCTTTGTGATACTTTTTTTTTTT
>NC_034600.1:13518977-13523071 GCF_900095145.1 Mus pahari
CCGGGTCAGCCTGGGGACTGCCGCCAGGCGAACACCCCTCCTT
Organism: Mus pahari; assembly: GCF_900095145.1. Taxonomy (NCBI): domain Eukaryota; kingdom Metazoa; phylum Chordata; class Mammalia; order Rodentia; family Muridae; genus Mus; species Mus pahari. The sequence goes on from NC_034600.1 coordinate 13,519,021, forward strand.
GGGCGGGACAGGCGCCGGATGACCGGGACCAGACCCGGGTCCCTCCTCAGCAGTCCGCTCTCCCAGGCCTTTGTGATACTTTTAATAACTTTCTAATATTCTCAATCTGTTCTGGGATTCCCATAATGTATTTAGTGATTCACTTGTCACATAGGTCCTTCCCACACTTCCTCATGTCATTCCTTCTCCCCCTGTCTCCAAGAGGATGCCCCCTCCCCAAGCCTCCCCACTCCTTGAGGCCTTAGGTCTCTTGAGAGTTAAATGAGTCTTCTCCCATTGAGGCCAGACCAAGAAGTCCTCTGCTGTATGTGTGTTGGGGTGAAGGGTCAGGACCAGCTCATGTATGCTGCCTGGTTGGTGACTCAGTGTCTGAGAGAACCCTGGGGGGGGGCAGATGTTGGGGTTATTTGAGACTGCTGGTCTTCCTATGGTGTTGTCTTCCTCCTCAAATTCTTCCAGTCATTCCCTAAGTCAACCACAGGGGTCCCTGACTTCAGTCCAATGGGTGTAAGTATCTGCATCTGTCTCAGTCAGCTGCTTGCTGTGCCTCTCTGAGAACCATGCTAAGCACATTATAGCATCAGTAATAGTGTCAGGTCTTGGTGGCTCTCCTTGAGATATAGAGCCCAAATTGGGTTAGTCACTGGGCCACCTTTTCCTCATTCTCTTCTTCAATCTTGTCCCTGCATTTCTTTTAGACAGGAACAATTCTGGGTCAGAGTTTTTGACTGTGAGATGGCAACCCCAGCCCTCTACCTGATTCCCTGTCTTCCTACTGGAGGTGGACTCTATAAGTTCCCTCTCCCAAGTGTTGGGCATTTCATCTGAGGTTCTTCCATTTGGGTCCTGAGAGTCTCTCATCTCCCAGGTCTATGGTACTTTCTAGATGGTCCCACCCCTTCCCTACCCCTGAGCTTGTATATTTCTATTCTTTCTGCTGGCCTTCAGGGCTTCACTCATGTTCCACCCAATACCTGGTCCTGTTTCCCCTCTTGTTGGTGAGACTTCATTAAAATAAACCATAAAACCAAACAACCTAATTTTTCTAAACCTTTATGATTGATGTAGGGTGCTTCTATACCAAGAATGAGTCTGTGGTATAACTCTAAGGTAATCTCATAACTTTTCTGAGCCTAAGGGTACCTGGACATTTTCTATTTTCCCCCAAAATACAGTTATTAATGTTCTAGCAGTGGATAATACCTTAAGAGCTCAAATAAGCTACAATTAACCACATTTTACTTTCTAAGTCTTCTCCTGGAAATCTAAAGACTTTAATGTATTCACGTGCTCCACAGTTATTATACTCAATGAACTCATTGCCCAGGTAGGGAGCCATGGTCCCAACACTTCTTACTCTAGCTTCTTCCAGAATTTCTTGACTCTCTACCCCCACCCTCCTTCATTTTAGATGTCAACAAAGGCAGGTTTATTGGGAAGCTGCACTTGGGCAAGTTCACTGGCCTCAAGTTGCCCTGGGGTGGGGTTGGGGTGAGAGAGAAGGCTGTGTGTTCAGAGGGAGGAGAGAAAAGAACTCCCTTTACCCCTTTAAAATGTATAAATATTTCTTGACACAGGGTGGTATGATCTGCTTTTGTTTTTCTGGCCACAGTTTCCCACCTACAACAAACAATAATACATTTCACTTGCTTTCTTAAAGGTTAAGATGACCTTCAGAGGGTAGTGTGGTCACAGGGTCTGCTTTTATGCTTCTGAGACCAACTGAGGCCTCATAATATAGTTGAACCTCATAGTACTTAGAAAATCAAACTAAACGAAGCCAAAGCAAAGCAAAGCAAACCAAACTAAACCAAACTGGATTCAGCTCAGTTGTTCAGATGAGTGGTGTTTCGAGAGTTGTTGGAGAACCCCAGCCTCCGTCCAGCAGAGGTGGGGCAAAGACGACACATACGACAACACAACGACACATACGCCAAGGCAGGGTTTGAGCAGCTTTCACAGCTTCCCGGTGCAGCTTCCTTTATTCTCTCTACAGCTCACCCCAGCTCTCTACAGCAGTTCAGCTTCTCTCTCCTGCTTCTCAACTTCTCCTCAGCTCCTCAGCTTCTCTTCAGCTCCCTGCTTCTCCTCGACTCCGCTCTCTATTCTGGGATTGCCCAATTTATCCCCTTCCACCCTCTGCACTTCATTGCTCATCATCCAATCAGCATTCAGCACGGTCTATACGCGAGCCATGCATGCAAACAGGGTGGGTGTTGATAAGCCAGTGACTCCATATCATGCTGTATGACGCTACACAGGCAGAAAGCGTGTAATCACTCAGGTGCACATAATAAGGTTTTTGGTAAGCAAACAGGGAATCACAGGGCTTGGCAGTGAGCCAGGATGCAGCTGCGGCCACACCCATGGCCAAACCTGCTTCCCACAGAGAGTGGTGTCTTCTAGACAAATATTCCCAATCTGACAATATCTCAGATCTGAAACACTGTTTTCAGTATCCAGATAAGTGATGATTAATGTTGATTTATCCTTAGGCCATTTTCAAGACATTCTCAGAAGGCTTTTTTGACTCTTTATACCTATTTGACATGTGTTATGAGGAATGCCAATAAGCAAAAATTAAAAATCCCAAGTAATACTGGTTGAATAATCTTAGGATTTTGCACATCTGAAACTGACTTTTGTAGGAAATTGTGTGAGAGACTGGCTTGCCACTAAGTTATGTGAAATCTTGAAGTTCATTCGACAAGGGATATGGGTTACCTGTTGTTCTGACTCAGTTGGGACAGGCCCTGTACTTTTTTTGATTGTTATTTATTTTTATTTTTTTCTAGTGCATTTCCAGGTGATTTTGAGAGTTGTTGGCCCACGGAGTGCACTTGAGTAAGAAGGCTTGTCAAAATCTAAACAGCCTGACCACAGGGGAGATGGAGGGAATAAATGCTGGCAGGTAATCAAAACTGCTAGAAGCTTCTAGAATGATGCTTCCTGTGGCTGTTGGAAATCACACAGAGGCAATCTATAGATCAGAAAGTGAGCTCCCTCCCTCAAGGTCTGAGTGATAGCTACAGTCAAGGTTTTACATTAAAATAAATTGTTCTTCATAATTGAGGAAGAAAGACTGATAATTTCCAGATCAATCCTGCAGGGAGACAATGTGAAGCTAGAGTTGTAGAAGACAAAGAGAATGACATACATGAGCCATGTTGCTGATAAATCATTAGTAACATGATCAAATGTGATAAATCATTTGATAACATAAATTATGATAACATGAAAACTGAAGCAAAGACACCAGCTTACACATACGGTGAGGTAGAGATGACATTTGAACAAGACAGAGCTGCAGAGGCAAACCAACCAACATGAGCCACCACCTGAAGAATTACAGAGTTCTTGGATGCCAGCCAAACAAAGGGATTCTCAGAAACACTCTACAAGCCACTCCCTCTTTTCTGATATACACAGCGTTCTGCTAAAAACCCCAGTAACTTGGTGAGGTGAATAAGCCCAGGCATATTAAAGAGAATGTGCTTTCATAGAAAAAGATGATGATGGATTTGACCTCTGATAAACATAAAATTCATGCACATTGGAGTACATGAGTCACTAAAAGTCACAACCACCACCGTCACTGCCACCACCACTACTAATACCACCACCACCACCATCATTTGAGCACAAAGTAAATAGAAAAACTTTAAGAAAGGAAATGATAGATTGATCCAGTGAGAATTTCAAACTGAAGTGATGTATCTGGGACTACACTGTGATGAAAGGGTCTGAGTTTTGTGTGAGTTTGTGTAGTAGACGCATCATTTCTTTTTTTCTTTTTCTATTTTTTATTAGTCATTTTCTTTATTTACATTTCAAATGCTATCCTGAAAGTTCCATATACCCATCCCCTGACCCTGCTCCCCTACCCACCCACTCCCACTACTTGGCCCTGGCAGTCCTGGAACATATAAAGTTTGCAAAACCAAGGGGCCTATCTTCCCAATGATGGCCAATTAGGCCATCTTCTGCTACATATGCAGCTAGAGACACAAGCTCAGGGGGTACTGGTTAGTTCATATTGTTGTTCCACCTA
>NC_034600.1:13524161-13526072 GCF_900095145.1 Mus pahari
CAGGTGTTTCTCAGCCATTCGGTATTCCTCAGTTGAGAATTCTTTGTTTAGCTCTGTACCCCATTTTTTAATGGGGTTATTTGAATTTCTGGAGTCTAGCTTCTTGATATATATTATATTCGATATTAATCCTCTATCAGATTTAGGATTGGTAAAGATCCTTTCCCAATCTGTTGGTGGCCTTTTTGTCTTGTTGACAGCGTCTTTTGCCTTACAGAAGCTTTGCAATTTTATGAAGTCCCATTTGTTAATTCTTGATTTTACAGCACAAGCCATTGCTGTTCTCTTTAGGAATTTTTTCCCTGTTCCTATATCTTTGAGGCTTTTCCCCACTTTCTCACCTATAAACTTTAGTGTTTCTGGTTTTATATGGAGGTCTTTGATCCACTTAGATTTGAGCTTTGTACAAGGAGATAAGAATGCATCAATTCTCATTCTTGTACATGATAACTGCCAGTTGAACCAGCACAATTTGTTGAAAATGCTGTCATTTTTCCACTGGATAGTTTTAGCTACCTTGTCAAAAATCAAGTGACCATAGGTGTGTGGATTCATTTCAGGGTCTTCAATTCTATTCCATTGATCTATCTGTCTGTTGCTGTACCAGTACCATGCAGTTTTTAGCACAGTTGCTCTGTAATAGAGTTTAAGGTCAGACATGGTGATTCCACCAGAGATTCTTTTATTTTTGAGAACGGTTTTTGCTATCCTAGGTTTTTTTATTATTCCAGATGAATTTGCAAATTGCCCTTTCTAACTCAGTGAAGAATTGAGTTGGAATTTTGATGGGGATTGCATTGAATCTGTAGATTACTTTCAGCAGGATGCCCATTTTGACTATTTTAATCCTGCCAATCCATGAGCATGGAAGATCTTTCCATGTTTTGAGATCTTCTTCAATTTCTTTCTTCAGAGACTTGAAGTTCTTATCATACTTTCACTTCCTTAGTTAGACTCACACTAAGGTATTTTATATCATTTGTGACTATTGTGAGAGGTGTTGTTTCCCTAATTTCTGTCTCATCTTGTTTATCGTTTGTGTAGAGAAAGACTAGTGATTTGTTTGAGTTCATTTTGTATCCAGCTACTGCACTGAAGCTGTTTATCAGGTTTAGGAGTTCTATGGTGGACTTTTTAGGGTCACTTTTGTATACCATCATATCATCTGCAAATAATGATATTTTGACTTCTTCCTTTCAAATTTGTATCACCTTGTTGAGTTTCCACATGAGTGTTGTCTTTCTATTGTTTATGCTGTTATTGAAGATCAGCCTTAGTCTGTGGTGATCTGACAGGATGCATGGGATAATTTCAATAGTTTTGTATCTGTGGAGGCCTGTTTTGTGACCAATTATATGGTCAATTTTGGAGGAGGTACAATGTGGGGCTGAGAAGAACGTATATCCTTTTGTTTTAGGATAAAATGTTCTATAGATATTTATTAACTCCATTTGTTTCATAACTTCTGTTAGTGTCTCTGTTTAGTTTCTGTTTCCAGGATCTGTCCATTGCTGAGAGTGGGGTGTTGAAATCTCCAACTATTATTGTTTGAGGTGCAATGTGTGCTTTGAGCTTTACTAATGTTTCTTTAACAAATGTGGTTGCTCTTGTATTTGGATCATAAATATTCAGAATTGAGAGTTCCTCTTGGTAGATTTTACCTTTGATGAGTATGAAGTACCCTTCCTTGTCTTTTTTGATAACTTTGGGTTGGAAGCCACTTTTATTTGATATTAGAATGGCTACTCCAGCTTGTTTCTTCGGACCGTTTGCTTGGAAAATTGTTTTCCAGCCTTTCACTTTGAGGTAGTGTCTATCCTTTTCCCTGAGGTGGGTTTCCTGTAAGCAGCAAAATGTTGGGTCCTATTTGTGTAACCAGTCTATTAGTCTATGTCTTTTTATTGGGGAATT
>NC_034600.1:13528378-13549993 GCF_900095145.1 Mus pahari
GGAAGGTGCCTAATTTTCTGGAGCCCTAAACAGGGTCTGTCCCAGAAGTTAGGTTGCTTCCGTCTGTCCTGAAGCTGTGTAACTTCTGTGGTCCACACTCTTGCTAGTGCAGACTGGAGCCTAAGCAAACCAGAGCAAAGATGGCTCTCCTTCTGGCTCAGGCCTTGAGACTCCTCCAGGGTGGACACCCCTCCTCGGGCAGGAATGGTGCCAGGTGACTGGAGCCAGAAACGGGATCTTTCCCAGAAGTTGTGTCACTTCTGCAGGCCGCCCTCTCCCTGGCAGTGCACCGGAGCAAAGATGGCCCTCTTACCGGTTCAGGCCCGGAGACTCCTCCTGGGCAGACACCCCTCCTCGGGTGGGAAAGATGCTGGATCTGTTAGTAATATTCTTACACTTGCCTTTTGCCATCTGGTAATCTCTGGAGTTAGTTGTTATAGTTGTCTCTGGTTGGAGCTTGTTCCTTCTGTGATTCTGTTAGCTTCTGTCAGCAGTCCCAGGAGTCCAGCTCTCTCCTGAGTCTCAGTGGTCAGAGTACTCTCTGCAGGCAAGCTCTCCTCTTGCAGGGAAGGTGCACAGAGCTCTGGCTTTCAGACCTGCCTCCTGGGTGAAGATGTAGGCCCAAAATGGGGCCTGTTCCAGAAGATGTGTAGCCTCTGCAATTTGCACAATCACCTGCACCAACTAGTCTATGAGGGACCCTGGACACAATATGTCTCTCTCACCTGCTCTGGGGGACAGAGCCCTTCTGGGTGGCCACCTTTCCTCTGGCGGTGAAGGTTCCTGGATATCTGGAGCTTAAAACGGGTCTTTCCCAGCAGCTGTGTTGCTTCTGCCTGTCCCAGAAGCTGTGTAGCTTCTGCAGTCTCCACTCTCACCAGGGCAGACTGGAGCCTGGGCCACCTGGAACAAAGATGGCTCCCTCACCAGCTCAGGCAGTGAGAGCCCTCCCAGGTGGACACCTCTCCTCTGGCAGGGAAGGTGCCCAGATGTCTGGAGCCGGAAAAGGGGGTCTGTCTCAGAAGCTGTTGCTTCTGCAGTCCGCACTCTTATTGGCACAGACTGGAGCCTGGGAGACCCTTAGCAAAGATGGCTCCCTTACCAGCTCAGGCAGTAAGAGCTCTCCCTGGCAAACACCTCTCCTCTGGCGGGGAAGGTGCCCAGATGTCTGACACACCATTTCTAATTCAGCTTTGTGTCCATCTCAGATGCCTGGAAGCCAGTACAAAGGCTTGCCAATCCATTTATCCATGGTGTTCCACAGTGGCACCAAAATATAGATATTGTGAAAACAAAATTGAACTCCTTTCTTGCTTTTTTTTTAATACCATTTCTACAGAATATTAAGAGGAAACAGTTACATCAATGAGAAACAGACCAGAGATTGGAAGTGAATTCCACGGTAACACAGCAGGTTAGCAGTTGTCAGTGTAAAGGCTGTGAGAATCAAATGCTTAGAGCCAAATTTCTTAAATTTGTGTTTAAATACACATAAAGTAGATCTAAGTAGCCTCGGAAATGTTGCAGCACTCTGTTCTGGGGAGTTCGTGAGCATCACAGCTTTTCTTTAGAAATGGTGATGTGTGAGACACACAGGGCATTTGATTTCTCCTGACATACCACATTTAATTGTTCAATTTCATTTTAAAGTATTTTGGTTGGTTGCATTATTGTAGTTTTGAAGGCCTGGTTAATGTTTCACCAGAAAAAAATTGTATTTCTTTTAGATACTTGATTTTTATGTGAATTACTGCATTCCTAATTATAGGCACATCTATGTACAGTGGTCAAACGTTTGCCAGCAGAAAATATATATGAATTTGGAATAAAGTCAGTGGCAAGATAAAAGAAATTGTCTTAACAGAGGCCTTTTTTCTTATAATACAGTACGTAAACCAAATGCTATGTGTTCTGATATTTGATATTTTAACTGTCATCTACATTGATACTCATTGCATGTAGATCCTTGTTATAGAAGTATTCTTTAGAAATGTCGAAGAACAAATTCATCTGAATTCAGTATTGACTGTGTCTTCCATTAGGCTTTGAGCCAACACATGACTCAGAAGGGCGAATGCAGTGGCTGTGGTGATATAATAGGCTCACCCTTGGAAATTCTCTGGCATGAAATGGTAGCCCAGGGCAAGGGGGCATGTCTTCACAACAGCGCCTTTCACTGGTACAGACGGTCAACTAGAGGGCAGTCCGCCGTGGTACAGGCTAGGTTTATAGTTAATGGTCCAACTACTTGGCAGGAAGCATTGTATACGTAGAAAGTCATGAAAGTAAAATTAAAAGTTCACATGAGCCCTAGTCTCTGTGCTTGGGACAGAACTTAAAAGAGGCACAGCTGGTTTTGAAGAAGGAATGTGGGGTGGGTTTTGGCTGACTAGAGAGTCTTATTTGGCGTTCTCTTGCCAACTGTGATGATACCACGACATAAAGCAGCTTAGGGAGGAAATGGTTATTTTGCATTACAACTGATCATAAACAGCATAAACAAACATCATGCAGCATCATAAAGGGAAGCCAGAGCAGGAACTCAGGCTGGGTACCCGGAAGCAAGGACTGAGGCAGAGACCATAGATGGAGGATTGGCTTTTACTGGTATTTTTCTCTATAGTTTGCTCAGTTCCCCAAGGGTGACATGGTTCACAAAGGGCTATGACCTTCCACATCAACCATGAATTAGGAAAATGATCCACAGATTTGTCTACAGGCCAGTGTGATGGAGGCATTTTCTTGAGATTCCTTTTTCTGAGATCACTCTTGCTAGTGTAAGGTAGACAAAACCTAACCAGCATAAGGTCATGGAAGGGGGAAGACTAACCATACCTGCAAAAAATACGGTAAAAGTACACTTCTCACAAAGCATCCTACAGTGTGAGAAGTGCAAATGTTAATTCTCAGATATTTTACTGACCTCACAATACTTCAATAGTTCAGGCAAAATTTAATCATTGAAGAAATTCACCTGTGCCTGAGCATGAGTGCCTAGTGGGCCTCAGAGCTATGCCTGTGAACTTTCATCTGATGCTTCCCTGTTTTGGACTTCTGCAATATCCTGTCTTCCTTACAGTGTGGTGTGCTCCCCTCAAGAACGGTGCTCCTCTCTTTCCTACCCTACAGCCTTCACTGGAACAAGCACAGGACTCATTTACTGGAATGAAGTAGAAAATCTACTCTGGTAATTAATTATGTTTCTTGGTTTTTCAATTATATATTAAGGATTCTTAGAATTTATATTAGGAAAAATCTATGCATTCATATTCTTTCCCCACAAGAGTATTAGAAAGTATCATCTGATGTCCTCTTGTCTGTAATATAGTACTTACTTATAAAGCATCAACATCTTTCCTTTTACCTTTATTTTAGGTGTATGGTGGTTTTGTTTGCATTTATAGCTGTGCAACATGTATGTATAGTGCTGCAGAGGCCAGAAGAGGGCATGGAATCCTCTGGAACTGGAGTAACAGATGATTGTGAGCCTCCATCTGGGTGCTTGGAATTGAACTCAGGTCCTCTGGAAGATCAGCTGGTGCTCTTAATTACTGAGCCAGCATTCTGGCCCCCAGAGTACAAACATCTTTAATTTGAAAGTCTGTGATATCCATTAGTGAAATTCCTCATAGGACATGATAAGGGAAGATAAACACAGTAAGTCAGCTAGATCCATATGCTATTCATAAATCAAGCTATTTAGAGATATGTTTTTCAATTATTTAGTTTGTAGTTTCAAGCCTTTAACTATTTTTGTATAATCAAATACCAGTTTACATAAAATAAAACAGAGTCATTACTTCAAATGACAATTTTCTTGGTATCACAGCTGTATGAGTTCATATCACTTGAGTTTCTAATGTTCATGTCTTTCTCATTTTACTCCTAATTTTCAAAACCCAGGCTTCTTTTGTGTAAGAACAGTTATCACTTATTTGTGTGGATAACTCAGATTCAGCCTGGCCAGTATAAGAGTTTGGGTTATGATATGGAGGCAACTGCTGAGTAGTTTAGTTTTAAATTTGTCTTATATTAGGCGACTTGGGGATCCAATATAGGAAATTATTTTTGCTATGTTTAATTCCTCTTCCCACGTGCATCCAATGGAAACATACCATCTTCTTGTAAGTTTTGTTTCTTTGATGATGTTTGGGATTGACTCCAGGGCCTTACGATTTTTAAAAAAATTTTATTAGATATTTTCTTTATTTACATTTCAAATGCTATCCCAAAAGTTCCCTGGACCCTCCTCCCAACCTGCTCCCCTACCCACCCACTCCCACTTCTTGGCCCTGGTGTTCCCTTGTACTGGGGCATATAAAGTTTGCAAGACCAAGGGGCCTCTCTTCCCAGTGATGGCCAACTTGAATGGTTAGTATGCATCTTTACTACTAAGCCCCAGTGGTAAAAAACTGTAATGTACTTTTGCATAAGATAAATAAAACTGTACATTGAAGAGAAATGAATCTAATGCAAAAAATGATGTATGGATTAGTCATCTAGAGATCTACCTGAGTTCTGATTGATTCACTCTGATTTAGCAAGCTAATTGAGATATACTCTCAATGTAAGAAACATCATTTGTGTTCAAGAACGTTATGTTGGTGTTATTTTTTCTGGTAACTGTAGTTCAAGGAAGAATCAGTCTATACCCAAGACATCCAATTAGGAAGGTAAAAGCCAAAGAGAATTTGGGGTGGGAGGAACTGATTGAGCAGTTGAGACAGCTGAATACTGGAGAGGATGACTAGGAGGCTTTCCTGTAAAATGAAGTAGAGACCAAATGGGTTTTAGGTTGAAGTAGTTGTAGGTTTAGGACAGTCCCTGGCGAGCTGGGAGAGGAGTCCGTCTGCATCGTATCACACCCTGCTGGATGCCAAGCACATTTCTACTGTCATGAACATTTATCATTTCGATTTAGCTTTCACTTCTTTAAAAACAAGACTATTAATCTTATAGACTTGTTGCACATAGCTTTATTCCCACCACCCAGTAAGCTGGATAGGAGGATCATGAATTGTAGACCAGTTTGGGTTGCTTGCTTAGTGAATTTGTGGCTAGTCTGGGTTGTATAACTCTAACTCAAACATAACCAACCAATAAAACAAAACGAAAGCAACATATACTCAAGTACCAAAATGAGAAATCCATCATGCAGTTCGTTTTTTTTCTAGTTGTTTGTTTTTTTAAATAAGACCCCTCTTTCCATTCTAAATTCAACTTGAATTGCAATATTGAATGGGAAAGCAGAGGAAATCCTGAGTGAACAGAAGTATAGAAGTGGACAGAAATCACATCTTGCCTGTGTGAACTCATATTTATTTATCATGACAGTTATTTAATAAAATATGTCCAGCACAATACTTGAGTATATCAAAAGTACTCATTTAAATAGAACATGCAGATATGCAGACATTTTAAAACTGGTTTTAAAAATCCACCAATATGAGAACATAATGCTATAATGTTCTGTGTTGCAGCAATATGCTTTCAGAAGTTACTCTTACAGTGAAATTTAACAGAGGTGCTACAATCATGCTAACTTATTGTAGGACTCAGGGGGAATTCATTTTTCTAATGAATTTCTTCTCCCTCTTCAGATCATCATTTCTAGGTAGATACAAAGGTTCAGAGGTGGAGGGCTGTGACTCCAACTGAGGTGGTAGACGTCTATTTGGAGGGAATAAACCACTCTGATTGTGTGTTCAAAGGCTGCGGGGCCAGAAATTCTTGACAACGCTCCCTTAGGGTAGAACTGCATTATATTGCCATTCTAGTTTAGTAGTTGCAAGTTAGGTACTTTACTCAGTTGCATGTTCCTGCATATTCTGCTTCAGCAAGGATCTTTGTAGCTTCATCCTGTTGGGTAAAATGTTTTTCTATTGTCCTTAGAGACCAGTCCAGAACCCTGAACAGAAGAAAAAGGCATTATGTTTCTACCAAACTCACACAACTAGCCGTCTGACCAACTAATCATTTACTAGAATATTCATCCAGAAGCTTGCTGTGGAGCCCAAATAAATTTTGCACCATGAAATAATACTGCAAACAACGTGTCCTTGAAAAGCTTTTTTTTTTTTTTTTTTTTTTTTAAAGTTTTTATCCCTGACAACAAAACAGTAACACCGTCTGGCCAAATTTAACAATTGGAAACTTTTGTATTTAAGATAAAATAACACAAATTCTATTCTATGCCTAATGTGATGAAGATCTAAATATTTTTATTAATATTTTCTGCAATTATAAATGTGTTTATTGTTAGGTCTGCAAAAATTAAAGACTGCTTAAAAATAATATTCACTAGTAGTATAAAAAGATGCCTTGACTTTTCTTTATTCTTTTAATAATAAAGATTATCTTTAAAACCCTCTAACAGCTTTTCTTTTATTAGTAGTTGAAAGAAATCTCTAGGAGAGCTGGATACTTTAAAAATAAAAGGAGCAATACAAAAGTTGCTCATCTTCCTGAAAAGGCCATTGTTCACTCATGCCTCATGTTAGACATTAAAGGTTTGCATGTTCTTCATCATGTTTTATTGAAGTTGGTAATAATTTACTTATTATCTGCAATGGGTTTCTGAAAAATATTTCTCTTTCCATTAAGGATTTCATTTCAGCATTTACTTGTCAGTTAAATCGTCCCATCATTAATGTAACTTCTGATCACAGGCAGAATTGAATATTCATGCCTCTCTCAAATCACTGTTATTTTGGCCTCTTGCTTTTTTTTTCCTCCCTGAAAGTGTGATTATTAACCCATCATGTTACGGCTAGCATTTGCTGGAGACTCTACCAACGTAGAGATGAAATTTGAAGTTTATATTGGGTCATTTTTCTATCATTGGTAGTAATTTCTGCTTTTAACAGTCTAGGTCCCAGAGGGTCACTATGCTTTCTGTTCATTTAGTTACTTGGGTAAGCCTTTGGTTGTGTTTCAGACTTCAGAGCTATCCCATCTCAGCTCACTGTGCAGTGCATGATGAGACACGATACCACTCACGTGTCTTACCTATACCTGAGAAAGACACTAAAACCTCTCTCAGCCACAGAGAGTCTAAGACTATTTGGATATTATTTTATCTTTCTTTGGAACAATCAAATTAATAAAGCTTATCTCCAAATGCTTTTTTTGTTGAGGCCAGGGGGTACTGATTTCTTCTAGTACCTCTTGGGTCCTGTCTTCTGTTTGAGTCATTGCTTTTACTAATGGAAGCTTCAGACTGAATTAGGAAAACAATTGGAGGCCATGGATAATGTGGTACAAAGGAAGGAAGAGACAAAGGTCTTCACCATAGTTCACAGGATCCATGCTGTATTTTAAAAGTCTCATTGAACTGTATCTGTTTGACTGCAATTGATGGTTATAGCAACTTTGTACCATCTCCTCTAGAAGAACACATATGTACTCGTGCACTCAAGCATGCACTGTCAGGGAAATAGTCTTGGGAAGTAGGAGGGGCTGCAAACCAGCAGCACCCACTGAGGAGGAATTCTAAGGAGCAGAGATGAAATAGTGCAAATAGAAGTGCTTAAAGTGCACACTGTGGATTAGAGTATGGAACTTGAGCTTCTACGTCCTTGCAGGATTTGTGCAGGGTGCTTTAACAGTATGATAATATTTTGCTAGTGAATTATATAGATTTGTCTTTCTATGAAGGTATAAGGAGAGGTACTTTGATAATCTACAATTAACAATAATTTAGATGGTGTTTATTTTAAAATGTTTCATGTCAGTGATGGATGCTAGAATCCAGGATGGATGTGTCAGAAAGTAAGCAGCAAGCAGAAGCAGGCAGGCATTGATGGAATCCAGTTAATCCACCTCCACTTGCACTGCTCCGTGGTGATGCACTTATCCTTTCAGGCCACATGTAGTCATTTAACGGTTGATTTACCATCAGAGAGTTCACGGGGAAGCCACAGGGCAAAGGACCTAATTAGAATTAAACACTGACAGTAATTTGGGCCTGTTTTCATAAGTTGCTTGGTAAAGAAATACACCAGCTCTGGGTTATCAGTATGAATTAATGGTGGCTTCTTGTGCTCCTGGCCAAATCATTATAAACTAGTTAGCATACAAATTATTATGGGAAATATTTTTGATATAGCAAAACTCGACTTATTCATCTCACAAATCTGCAGATCCAATAATTTTCAAGCTAACCTCGGCAGTCTTTTCTCGTTCTCAGTAAAATTCATTAATAAGGAACTGTCATAAAATCTCATATTGCTAATATTTCATTACTTCCACCAAAGATACTAGAATAGAAGTCCTAGTCTATTTACTACAACATAATTGAATAAAAGATTAAAGTACAAATCTATTTATCACATGGAGCAATATTTTTGTATGACATCATGACAGTCTATACTGTATAGATGCATAGAAAGTTCTTACCCTGGCCAATTTATTTTTGTTTTAAAGTCCTCCATAAATGTAATAGAAAAACATTAGGTGAACATTTAAAACAAGAATTCAAGATAGCAAATATAGAATGAGTAATAATTTTATTGGTGTATGGAATAAGCACACAGTTTTGACTATGAGTCTAAGTTCTATATCTATGCCTTTCATAACCACTTCATGCAATTTCTTACCGAGTTTACAGTTCATATTAAAGAACTGATGAAAATGAGTCTATAAGTGGGAAACTTGTAATAAGATTTTCACACACACACAAAAAGATTTTCCTATAAACAATGGGTTAACTATCTAGTGTGGGTAGGGTTGAAAGCACCAGGCTACAGTAGCGGTGATTTGAATAGGGCATGAATATTCAATTCTGCCTGTGATGAGAAGGTACTCGAGTGATGGGAAAATGTTACTGACAGGCAAATGCTGAATGTGAAAGCTTTAGTGGAAAGAGGAAATATTTTTCAGACGTGTACCACAGCTAATAAGTAAATTATTATTAATTTCAATAACAATGATCACTGCATGCAGGCCAATTCATTATGTGCTGCTTAAACTACAGCTGAACAAAAGTCCTAACGTGTTATTCAGCTTCTTAACGCATGATCTGAATGCCTACTGTGTATGTCCTGTGTAAGGGAAGTTTAGGGTGGAGCAGAGAGAAAGAAACATCTTAGAGCTCCGAGTGAGAGAGAAGTGCTAAGCCAATGATATAATTACATAATATTCATTCAGATGGATTGTGACTACGTAACAAGATGTTAACTGCAAATATTGATTTGCACACTGTATGAGTAAGAGAACTATGGGGAGCTAGCTTCACAACTTGTGAGCATTTTATTTATTTTGAGAGTATAAAAAGGTGGAAAGTTGAAAATCCGAAGGGATTTGGTGAGTAACAGTTCTTTGGGTAAGTTGAGTTCTGTCCCCTTTCTTTCCTTCCTCCTCACTGAGGATGGGAAAGTGCCTTATAATCGTCTCTTAAAGCTGAGAGGGACACAGGACCAGGTCTTTCTTACACCAGGAATCATACAAATGGCTAAAGAATATTTTTAAGTGTTTAATATTATTATTCAACAGGGAAATAAAATGTCCAACTATGTTAAGATTTCATCTTATCCTAGTCATTTGTCCCTCAAGAAGAAGACATGGTAATGAGGGCCTGCATGGATGCAGAGAAAGGGCAACTCCTACTTAGCCTTCTTGGGAGTGTATACTTCTGCAGCCAGTATGGAAGTCACTGAGGGGGTTTCTATAAAAACTAACAGTAGAAATATAATATGACCCAGCTATTATATATAGATATAGATTCCAAAGGATTTTAAACTTTGAGGCTGAGATCCTGCACATCCATGCTCCCTGCTGCTCTATTTACAATAACCAGGAAACGGAATCAGCCTATGTGTCTAGCAAGTGATGAATGAATGATGAAAATTATATTAAATTCATATATGTAGGTATTATTAGCATTAAACATGAAATTATGAAATTTTCAGTAATATGGATGAAATAAGAAAATATTACACTGGATGATGTAAGCTAGGATCACATATTTTCTCTTATATGTAGATCGTTAGCTTCAAAATTTCTAATTCCTGTGTTTAAATTGGAGCAATGAGCCAAAGCGATGGGGGAATGGAGTGGTCTTAAGGTGACGCTAGTAAAACATATGTAATATGCAAGTAGGGTAGGATAATAGGTGTGAAAAAGTTTATATGGGAATGGAGCAGAGGATGGTCAAAGTGCAGGCGGGGTCAGTCAATCAAAACTAAGAAAGCATGAAAAAAGCACATGGAAACCAACTGATTTATAAGTTAACTACAAAGTACAATTTATTAAAATTATTAAAAAGAGACAGGGTCTAGAGAGATGACTCAGGGATTAAGAGCACTGGCTACTGTTCCAGAGGATCCAGGTTCAACCCCAGCAGCCATATGGTGTCTCACAGACTATAATTCTAGCACCAAGAGGTTCATTGCCTTCTGCCCTCCACAGGCATGACATCCATCCATTTGGTACAGACATGTAGGCTAACATTCATGCATGTAAGGGTAAATAGGTAAATTTTTTTAAAGGTAAGAGCAGTTTGAAGAGTGATACTCTGGATAATTAGATAATGTTGGCTCAGACGGCAGTGGAAGGTTATGGCACACAAACCTCAGTGGTACGGGTGATGTACCTCCTTAGGGCTGTTGGTCTGGGAAGGCCCAGAGGGTCTAAAAATAACAATCCTGGCCGGGCAGTGGTGACACACGCCTTTAATCCCAACACTTGGGAGGCAGAGGCAGGCGGATTTCTGAGTTTGAGGCCAGCCTTGTCTACAGAGTTCCAGGACAGCCAGGGCTACACAGAGAAACCCTGTCTCAAAAAACAAAAAACCAAACCAAACCAAAACAACAACAACAAAAAAGAAAAAAAAAAAAGAAAAAAAAAAGAAAAGAAAAAAGGAAAAAAACAATCCCTATTGTCCTTACTCTTGTTCACCCACCAACACTAGAGAGCAAGACTCTGGTTGAAGACACCACACACTTTGGTTGCAGAACATAGAGACATAAAATTGAAACTGACAGAAATCTCCCATGTGTCTAGCCACATTGCTTAGTACCAGAAGGTTCTGTGGTGAGAAAACAGTCATCAGTTGTTTTAACTAGGTGGGGCTCCTGAATGCTATAGTCCAAATCTGCTAGACAAGAACTGGTATTTCTCCCACTTAAGCATTCTTGAGTTGCCTGAAGTTCTTTGTCTAGGGTTGAAGCTTCATGAGGTCTCCTCTACCCACCTTAGCATGTCTATTGATGTCTTCCTTATTCAGGTCAGGGTTAGGTAGCCATATTAGTGAGGCTTCATGGGTGTACCTCTGAAATTTCTAGGAGATGTAATCTCAGCAAAGTTCTTGTTTCTCTGGCTCTTACAATCTTCCCACCCCCTTGATATAATGATGCATTGCCTTAAGTACCAAAGTTGTGTTGAAGATACATCCACTGTGACTGAGTGACACACTTTTGACTAGTTGTGGTTTTCTATAATGTTCTTTGTTGCAAAGAGAAGTTTCCTTCATGAGGGGTGAGGACTACATTTGTGGATATAAGAACAAATATTTAGAATGTAGTTAGGAATTATGTTGGTTGAGTAGAGGTTGTAGGTTCTTCCCTAAGATCTATGACTTTACTAACCCTGGGTAGGTGGCTAGGTTTCCAGTCTCAGGCATGATTTCCCTCTTACTGAGTGGGCTTTAAGTCCAACTCCATTAGAGAGCTGTTGGTTATCACTAATGTATGTATGCTACTCATGCAACTTTAACATTATGATACCATGGTGGCCATTGTGGTTCATAGATAGCATAAATGGGTAGGACTGTTAGTTGTTTCCTTCATTTGGAAGCGTACACAATGTCTTCAGGTACCATGAAAATTGGTCCTCATGAAGAAGGCTTTCAGGTCAGATCCAGCATAGGGCCCCCATAGATACATCTGGCACCTACCTATGTCCAAAGGATGCAGTATCTTCAGCAATAGATATTTACCTTTCACTCCGGGTTGGCAACTAAGGATAATTGGAATATTCTATATTGTTTGGGGGGATTTCTTGAGCAAGCCTGACCAACAACTTAAAAGAGGGTTTCTCGTGCCTGCTTTTGGTTTTTTTTGTTAGCTGGTGTATGGCTCTTAGAGGGAGCACTGTCACCCCAGGTGAGAAGATTTCATGTAAAACTGTATATGTGCACTCATACACAGGCTTTCGTGTTTTATACATATTTATAGGTAAATAATAGTATGGTTCCCTAAGATCTATGACTTTACTAGCTGGCATCCTTACTGTTCTTTTAATCCTAACACAAAATCACAGGGGAGTTGAGACTGCAATTTTCAGCTGGGAGAAGAGTGGAAAGGTAAGAGAGGAAAAAGAAAAGAGAGAAGAAAGCAGAGGGAGAAATGGTGTGACAGTGAGAAAGAGCAAAAGCAAAGACAAACCGAATAATTTGAAACATAAAATATGTGTAGCTTAAATTACCCCTGCTTTCTGAAAGGGACATAGCACCCCTTTTCATCTTACTGAGTAAGAACTCCTTTTATCTAGTCATTGGTGTAAAATAAACACAACGGCAGGCATGACAGGGCACGGCTGTGATTCCAGTACTCTAGAAGTGGAAGGAGGAGAACCATTTACAGCTTGAGGCTACCCTGGGGTACATAGTGAGTTTAAGGCTAATTTGCTACACAAAACATAACTGTCTCAAAAAAATCAAGCAGTTTGGGAAGGTGAAATGGCTCAGTGAGTTAAAATACTTGATATGCAAGTTTAAAGATGAGTTTCAGCTTTAGAACCCAAGTAAGAAGGTCAGATGCTGTCTCGTGCACCGGTAAATCTAGTATTCATCTGGAAGATGGGTACAGGAGAATCACCTGGAAGTTTGTGAGCCAGTGGCTAGGGCTATGCACACGGCAGACACAATTTGAGGTACCCACCTTCAACAAGGTAGAAGGAGAGCGCTGAACTCTGAAGGTTGGCCTCTAGTAGTCACGTTATGACACCCTTGTACTCTCCCACCCAAACACCAATACCACACACATACATCCATACAACAGTCCCCACACCCCACATACACATGCTAACACAAATAAAAGAAAATGTTTAAAAAGCAATCTATGAAGACAAACCACCAAAGACCAAGAAGGTCTGAGAAGACGAACCGGAAAGAGGACTTAGACCTGAGGGATGGCACTGTGGGAAGTTACTTAGGCACCTTTCCTTATCATATGCCTCAAAGCAGATAATGAAAGTTCTACCTAATAACAGAAATGCCAGTGGTTGTGGGAAGACAGGGAAGGTGTAGTCTAACATGACTGAACCTTAAGACTATACTAGATAACCAAACAGAATAGGAGAAACTGCTGTTTCTATCCCATTAGCATAGGTCATATAGACAATCCAAAGTAACCTACAAAAGAAAAAAAAAGCTAAGGATATTTATAACTAAAAGGTATTTAGAAAGGTTGTAGTATTCAAAATAAGAAAGCAAATGTACACAACTCTACAATATATCCAAGTCCTGTGACTAAACACATACACATAAAAATTAAAATATATAATGATGCCTAGACTATAATTATTATTAAAAATAAACACTTTGTGAGTACTACAAAACATATTTTAGAATTTTGTGTTGTAAGGCACAAAACACTGACAAAATAATTTAGTGAGAATGCACAGAAACAGTGTGTTCATGTACTAGAATAGTCAACACAGCAAAACATTTCCTCAACCTTCTATAAAGCTCTGTGAAATTTTTATTAAATTCCATGTTTCTCATCTATATAAACATAATCTAACAGTATTTATATAGGAAGGCAAAGGAACTATTACAACTTAAACAGTTTGAAAGAAGAAAGTGGAAGAGCATTGTAAGTGATATGAAGTGTTATCACGGTTGAGGATGATATGGTAGAGGAAGAGGAGCAGACGTCTAAATCAATAGAATAAACAGCCCAGAAATATCTTATATGAGTCTGAAGGTAGGGAGGTGTTTGACAAAGGTGTTTCCTCTTCAGCGGAGGAAAAAGAGACATTTTAAATAAATAATACGGATTCAATAGCTACCCATAAATGGGGAAATAAAGAATCTCGCACTGTATAAATCCAAAGTGACTAAACAAATCGTGATGTAAACTTTAAATCTATAAATTTAGATGATAAATAGAAGAAAGTCTTTCTGACCATGGACATTATGAAGAGTTTCTGGATATGACACCATACATATGATATATAAAAGAAAATATTTGAACATCATTAAAATGAAAAACTCAGCCCCCGGCTCCTAATACTTACAAACAAGTTCAACCAGGAATCCCTGGCAGGGACTCAGAAGTACTTACTGCCAGGAAACCCATAGCCAACACCCAGTCCTAAAGTCCAGAGAGGGCAGCAGAACCTAGGAACAGAAAACATACTCAACAAAAGCAAGACCAAGCATCAACAGCTAGAGATATTATAATCTCAAACTCAGATGCCTAGAAGTCAGCATAAAAACAATCAACAGCTAGTACAACATTCTGCACTAAGGCCTAGCAATCCTACTACAGTAGATTCTCCAAAATGCAATATAGATGGAGTACAAGACAAGAACTTTAAAATAGCTATTGTGAATATGCTCAAGGACTTTACAGAAGACATGAATAAATCCACTATTGAAGTCTAGAAACACACACACAACTGTGGAATGAGATGTTCAAAACACAAAAGTGGAAATGGAATCAATAAAGAAAACCCAAACGGAGGTGAAACTGGAACTGAAAAAATTTGGGAACTCAAAAAGGAATCTCAGAAGCAAGCCTCACCAACAGAATACAAGAAATAGAAAGTCGAATTTCAGATATTAAAGACAAGATAGAAGAAATGGATACTTCAGTCAAAGAAAATGTTAAATAAAAAAAAAAATCCAGATACAAAACATCCAGGAAATCTAGGACACTGTAAAAAGGCCCAAACTATGATTAATAGAAATAGAGTAAGGAGAAGAAATTCAAGCCAAAAGCACAGGAAATGTTTTAAAAAATATTAGGAAAAAATATGCTAACTTAAAGGAGGTGGTGTTTATCAAGGTACAAGAAGCATACAGAACACTGAATAGACTACCAGAAAAGAAATTACCACTACACATAATAATAAAAACTAAACTTACAAAACAAATAAAGAATATTAAAAGTTGCAAAGGAAAAAGTGTATTAAGGTTGACAACATATTAATGTAGATTTAGCATAAGGCATAACAGGTGACACCTCAGTGGGAGACTCTAACAGGCAGGAGAGCCTGCATATATGTTCTCCAAACTCTAAGAGATTATTATTCCAGAAAAGCATTTAATAACATTAGATAAAGAAAGAAAGATATTCTGTAATAAAACTAAATTTAAGCATCATATATCTACAACTCCGGCTCTATAGAAGGCTCTAGAAGGAAAGGTGCAACATGAAGCAGCTAACCACATCCAAGAAAACACAAGGAAAAATATCAGATCATCCAATCAAAAGAGAGGGGGAAATAATCTAATATTGTAACAACAAAGTCACAAGAATCAACAAAACACTGCTCAGTGATATTTCTCTACATCATCATTTCAATTTACCAACAAAAATACACAGACTCACAGAATAGTAGAAAAATAGGACCCATCCTTTTGCTACATCCAAGAAACACACCTTTACATCAAATAAAGCTATCACCTCAGGGTAAAAGATTGAGTAAGATATTTCAAGCAAATAGACTCAATAAAAAAAAAGTCAAGGCAGACATTTTAATATATGACAAAATAGATTTTAAACCAAAACTAATCCTAAGGTATAGGGAAGGAGACTGGATATGCATCAAAGAAAGAACTGTATTATTGCAATTTTAAATATCTATGCTCCAAATACAAAACAACAATGTGTTCATAAAAGAAGCACTATTACAAATAAAATCACATATTGACTCTCATACAGTGATAATGGGTGACTTTAGTACCTTACTTTAGCCAACAGACAGGTCATTCAGAGAAAAAGCAAACAGAGAAATGCTGGAGATAAATGATGCCATAAGCCAAATGGATCTGACAGATATTTACAGAACATTTCACCCAAACACAAAAGATATATATTCTTCTTATCATCTCATCAAACTTTCTTCGAAATCCACTGCATACACAAACACAAAGCAAGCCTTAACAGTTACAAGGGATTGAAATAATTCCCTGCATCCTATCTGACCACTATGGTTTAAAGCTGTATATCAGCAATAATAGAAATATCATAAAGCTTACAAACTCGGATAAACTGAACAACTCACTACTAAATTAAGAAAGAATTTAAAAACTTTTTTTTTTTGGAACTGAATGAAAATGAAAACACAAGACACACAAACATGGGACAAAATAAGATGGTTCTAAGAAGCAAGTATGTAGGACTAAGTGCCTACATTAAAAAAAAAATGGAGAAATCTCACATCTTTCAGGTGTAACTTAACTATATACCTGAAAACTCTAGAACAGAAGGAAGGAATACATCCAAAAGGAGTAGACTACAAGAAATAATCACAATAAGGACTGACATCAATGGAAACAGCAACAAGAAGAAAACAGCAGGAAGAAGCAAAGAACAAGGTGGCAGTTTTTTTGAGGAAACCAGTTGTGTTGACAATTCGGTACTGAAATTAACTAAAAGGAGGAGAGAAAGTATCTAAATTAACAAAACTAGAAATGAAATATAAAATATAGCAACAGACACCAAGGAAATCTAGAACATTGTAAGAATGTAATCTTGAAACGTCACAAAATTGGAATATCTAAAATAAATGGATAAAATTTTGGGTACAAAATATCTACCAAAGTTAAATGACGATCAGATAAGCAATTTAAACAGACTTATAATCTCTTGAAATAGGAGCAGTAACTAAGTTTTCCAACTCACCCTGCAACCCCCAAAATCTAGGACAAAGTGGTTTTAGCACAGAATTCTACCAGACTTTCAATAAATTAAGGCCAATAATTCTTAAATATCTCCACAATATAGAATTCATTTTATGACTCTCACACTCTCCCTAATGCCCAAACCACATAAAGACTCAACAAAGAAAGAAAATTACAGACCAATTTCTCTTATGAAAAGAGATGCAAAAATACTAAAAAAAAAAAAAAAATACTTACAAACTGAGTCCAGGAACACATTAAAATGATTATCCACTACGATCAAGTGGGCCTCATCCTAGAGATGCAGAGATGGTTTAATATATGAAAACCCATCAATATAAATCACCATATAAACAAAGTGAAAGACAAAACCTCATGGTCAATTCATTAGCTGCTGAAAATTACCAAAATTTAACACTTGTTCATGATAAAAATCCTGCAGAGATTAGGGATAAAAGGGACCTCTCTCAACATAGATGCAAACAAATGCGGAGACTCACAACTAAACAGTATGCAAAGAATGAAAGGCCTTGGAGTAGCCAGTCAAAATGCAATGTCTATCAAATCTCTTCACTCAAGGCTTCGGGAACCTGCATAAGAGGAGACAGAAAGATTGTACGAGCCAGAGCGGATGAAGAACACCATGGACACCAGACCTTCTATTCACAGCAGAGCAGATGTACATATGGACTTAGGGAGACTGAGGCAGCCTGCACAAGCTGCAGGGGTCTAGACCTGATGAGGTCCAAGTGCTGAGAGGGAAGTAGGTACAAGCCTCCATCCGTAAACCAGAAACTATCTCCAACTGTTAACCTCTCACCAGTGAAAAATGATTTTTCTCCAACAGGCTCACTGGGTATACAAACCACTCTCAAGGGAAGGCTCCATGGCCATCAGGAGATGGGCAACACAAAACCAAAACTCAGTAGTATTTTAGGAGGTTCTTTCCCTCATAATGCTTCATCAGTGACTTTTTTCCCTTGCAGGTCCTTTGCATATATATGGTTTCTGATGTTTCATTTTTATGAGCTCTCTGTGTATGCAAATGTGTGTCTCTGTGTGTTTCTGCATCTACATGTGTTCTTTGAGCTTTTTTTTTTGCCTCTTTTATTTTGTTTGTTTGTTTGTTTGTTTTGTCCTATTCTGGTTTGCTTTTAGTTATTATTATTGTTACTTTTTAAGATACCTGTTTATACTTCAAGATGAGAGAAAGGGTGTGCATTTTGTTGGTGGGGAAGTAGGGAGGATTTGTAAAGAGTTGGTGTAAGGGAAACCATAGTCAGAACATATTATATTGAAATCTATATTCAATAAAATTTTGAACATCTGTATCTCGGATTCCCAAAAAAGTAAAAATGCAAATGTGAACAAACTAATTGCAAAATATACAAATAACACAACGTATTTCACTGGGGAGGGTAGATTTCAAATAACACACACAAAATATTCAACACTTCTAGACATTAGTAAATTATAAATGAAAACCATAACAAGCGATCAGTCCGTACTCATCAGATAAGAAGAAAAAACGACCACAGGAAATGTTGTAGTCACTGGCATTGTAAAAATGGTTCAGGCAACTTCTTTAATAGATATTTTCTTAATTTACATTTCAAATGTTATCCCCTTCCTGGGTTTCCCCTCCAAAAGCCCCCCATCCCATACCCCTCCCCCTGCTCACCAACCCACCCACTTCTGCCTCCTGGCCATGGTATTCCCCTACACTGAGGCTTAGAGCCTTCACAGGATCAAGGGTCTCTCCTCCCATTGATGACCGATTAGTCCGTCCACTGCTACATATGTAGCTGGACCCATGAGTCCTACCATGTGCACTCTATGATTGGTGGTTTAGTGCCTGGGAGTTCTGGGGGTACTGGTTAGTTCATATTGTTGTTTCTCCTATGGGGCTGCAAACCCCTTCAGCTTCTTGGGTCCTTTCTCTAGTTTCTTCAACTGACCCTGTGCTCAGTCCAATGAATGACTGTGAACATCCACTTCTGTATTAGTCAGGCACTGGAAGATCCTCTCAGGAGACAGCTGTATCAGGTTCCTGTCAGCAAGCACTTGCTGGCATGCACAATAGTGTCTGGGTTTGGTGATTGTATATGGAATGGAACCCCAGGTGGGGCAGTCTCTGGATGGTCATTCCTTCAGTCTCTGCTCCACACTTTGTCTCTGTAACTCCTTCCATGGGTATTTCATCCCCCCTTCTAAGAAGGATCGAAGTATCCTCACTTTGGCATTCCAACTTCTTGAGTTTCATGTGTTTTGCAAATAGTATCTTGGGTATTCTGCGATTCTGAGCTAATATCCAGTTATCAGTGAGTACATATCACATTTGTTCTTTTGTGATTGGGTTACCTCACTCAGGATGATATCCTCCAGATTCATCCTTTTGCCTAAGAATTTCATAAATTCATTATTTTTAATAGCTGAGTAGTATTCCNTTGTGTAAATGTACCACATTTTCTGTATCTATTTCTCTGTTGAGGCACATCTGGGTTCTTTTCTGCTTCTGGCTAGTATAAATAAGGCTGCTATGAACATAGTGGAGCAAGTGTCCTTATTATATGTTGGAACATCTTCTGGAATATTGCTGCGTTCTCAGGTAGTACTATACCCAATTTTCTGAGGAATTGCCAAACTGATTTCCAGTGTGGTTGTACCAGATTATAATCCCACCAGCAATGGAGAAGTGTTCTTCTCTCTCTACATCCTTGCCAGCATCTGCTGTCACCTGAGTTTTTGATCCTAGCCATTCTGACTGGTGTGAGGTGGAATCTCAGGGTTGTTTTGATTTGCATTTCCCTGATGACTATGGAGGTTGAACAGTTTTTCAGGTGCTTCTCAGCCATTCGATATTCCTCAGCTGAGAATTCTTTGATTAGCTCTGTACCCCATTTTTAATAGGGTTATTTGGTTCTCTGGAGTTTAACTCCTTGAGTTCTTTGTATATATTGGATATTAGCCCTCTATTGGATGTAGGAAGAGTAAAGATCTTTTCCCAATGTGTAGGTTGATATTTTGTCCTATTGACAGTGTCCTTTGCCTTCTAGAAGTTATGCCATTTTATGAGGTCACATTTGTCAGTTCTTGATCTTAGATCATAAGCTATTGATGTTTTGTTCAGGAAATTTTCCCCTGTGTCCATGTGCTTGAGGCTCTTCTGCACTTTCTTCTCTATAAGTTTCAGTGTATCTGGTTTTATGTGAAGGTCCAAGATCCACTTCGATTTGAGCTTTGTTCAAGGAAATAAGAATGGATCTGTCTGCATTCTTCTACATGCTAACAACCAGTTGTGCCAGTGCCATTTGTTGAATCTGCTCTCTTTTTTTCCACTGAATGGTTTTAGCTCCTTTGTCAAAGGTAAAGTGATCATAGGTGTGTGGATTCATTTCGGGGTCTTCAATTCTACTCCATTGATCTTCCTGCCTGTCACTGTACGAATACCATGAGTTTTTTTAAAAAAATTTTTAAAATTATTTTATTGGATATTTTCTTCATTTACATTTCAAATGCTATCCCAAAAGTCCCCTATACCCTCCCTCCCACCCCTGCCCTGCCTCCCTACCCAGTCACTTCCACTTCTTTTCCCTGGCATTCCCCAATATGGGGCATATAAAGATTGCAAGACCAAGGGGCCTCTCTTCCCAATGATGGCTGACTAGGCCATCTTCTGCTACATATGCAGGTAGAGACATGAGCTCTGGGGGTACTGATTAGTTCATATTGTTGTTCCACCTATAGGGTTGCAGCCCCCTAAAACTCCTTGGGTACTTTCTCTAGCTCCTCCATTGGGTCCCATGTGTTCCATCCAATAGCTGACTGTGAGCATCCACTTCTGTATTTGCCAGTCACTAGCATGGCCTCACAGGGGACAGCTATATCAGGGTCCTTTCAGCAAAATCTTGCTGGCATATGCAATAGAGTCTGCGTTTGGTGGCTGATTATGGGATGGATCCCAGGTGAAGCAGTCTCTGGATGGTCCATCCTTTAAACTTAGCTCCAAACTTTGTCTCTGCAAATCCTTCCATGGGTATTTTATTCCCTATTTTAGGGAGGATTGAAATATCCATGTGTTGGTCTTCCTTCTTCTTGATTTTCTTGTGTTTTGGAAATCGTATCTTGGGTATTCTAGGTTTCTGGGCTAATATCCACTTATCACTGAGTGCATATCAAGTGACTTCTTTTGTGATTGGGTTACCTCACTCAGGATGATATCCTCCAGATACATCCATTTGCCTAAGAATTTCATAAATTTATTGTTTTTAATAGCTGATTAGTACTCCATTGTGTAAATGTACCACATTTTCTGTATCCATTCCTCGGTTGAGGGACAGCTGGGTTCTTTCCACCTTCTGGCTATTATAAATAGGGCTGGTATGAACATAGTGGAGCATGTGTCCTTATAACCAGCTGGAACATCTTCTGGGTATATGCGCAGGATTAGTATTGCTTGATCTTCAGGTAGTACTATGTCCAGTTTTCTGAGGAACCACCAGACTGATTTCCGGAGTGGTTGTACAAGCTTGCAATCCCACCGGCAGTGGAGGAATGTTCCTCTTTCTCCACATCCTTGCCAGCATCTGCTGTCACCTGAATTTTTGATCCTAGCCATTCTGACTTGTATGAGGTGGAATCTCAGGGTTGTTTTGATTTGCATTTCCCTGATGACAGAGGATGTTGAACATTTTTCCTAGTGCTTCTCAGCCCTTTGGTATTCTTCAGTTGAGAATTCTTTTTTTTAGCTCTGTACCCCATTT
>NC_034600.1:13550488-13561112 GCF_900095145.1 Mus pahari
GATCTTCTTCGATTTCTTTCTTCAGAGACTTGAAGTTCTTACCGTACACATCTTTCCCTTGCTTAGTTAGAGTCACACCAATGTATTTTATATTATTTATGCCTATTGTGAAGGGTGATGTTCCCCCCCCCTTTTTTTTTTTTTATGAGCCAGTGTTTCTCTCTATAGGCCTGGCTGTCCTGGAACTCACTTTGTAGACCAGGCTGGCCTCGAACTCATACATCTGCCTGCCTCTGCCTCCCAAGTGCTGGGATTAAAGCATGTTCCACTACCACCAGGCCCCCAATTTCTTTCTCAGCCTGTTTCTCCTTTGTATAGAGGAAGGTCACTGATTTGTTTAATTTTATACATTTTGCTGAAGTTGTTTATCAGGTTTAGGGGTTCTCTGGTGGAATTTTTGGTGTCATTTAATGATGCTATCATAGCGTCTGCAAATAGTGATAGATTGATTCCTTCCTTTTCAATTTGTACCCCTTAACTTCTTTTGTTGTCTAATTGCTCTGGCTAGGACTTTGAGCACTATATTGAACAGGCAGAGAGAGAGTGGGCAGCCTTATCTAGTCCCTGATCTTAGTGGGATTGCTTCACGTTTTTCTCCATTTAGTTTGATGTGAGCTATTGGTTTGCTGTATATAGCTTTTGCTATGTTTAGGTATGGGCTTTGAATTCCTGATCTTTCCAAGACTTTTTACATGAAGGGATGTTAAACTTTGTCAAATGCCTTTTCAGCATGTAATGAAATGATCATGTGTTTTTTCTTTGTGTTTGTTTATATAGTGGATTACTTTGATGGATTTCCATATATTGAACCAACAGTGCATCCCTGGGATGATCATTTTGATGTGTTCTTGGATTCGATTTGTGAGAATTTTATTGAGTGTTTCTGAGTTGATATTCATTAAGGAAATTGGTGTGAAGTTCTCTTTCTTTCTTGGGTCTTTGCATGGTTTAGGCTTCAGAGTAATTGTGGCTTCATAGAACAAATTGGGTAGTGTTTCTTCTGTTTCTATTTTGTGGAATAATTTGAAGAGTATTGTTATTAGGTCTTCTTTGAAGGTCTGATAAAACTCTGCACTAAACCCTTTTGATCTTGGACTTTTTTTTGGTTGGGAGACTATTAATGACTGTTTCTATTTCTTTTTTTTTTATTATTAGATACTTTCTTCATTTACATTTCAAATGCTATCCTGAAAGTCCCCTATACCCTCCTCCTGTCCTGCTCTCCAACCTACCCATTCCTGCTTCCTGGCCCTGGCATTCCCCTGCACTGGGGCATATGATCTTCGCAAGACCAAGGGCCTCTCCTCCCATTGATGGTCTACTAGGCTGTTCTTTGCTACATATGCAACTAGAGACACAGCTCTGGGGAATACTGTTTAGTTCATATTGTTGTTCTTCCTATAGGGTTGCAGACCCCATTGGCTCATTGGATACTTTTCTCTAGCTCCTTCTTTAGGGGCCCTGTGTTGCATCCAATAGATGACTGCTAGCATCTACTTCTGTATTTGCCAGGCACTAGCATAGCCTCACAAGAGACAGCTATATCAGGGAAGGCTATTAACCAAGTGGAAACAAAAAGAACTATAAAAGAATCAACCAAACCAGGAGCTGTTTCTTTGAGAAAATCAACAAGATAGATAAACCCTTAGCCAGACTAACTAGAGGACACAGAGACAAATTAACAAATTCAGAAATTAACAAAATCAGAAATGGAAACGGAGATATAACAGCAGAAACTAAGGAAATCCAAAAAAAAATCTCCACATCCTACTACAAATCCTGTACACAACAAAACTGGAAAACCTGCATAAAATGGACAAATTTCTAGACAGATACCAGGTACCCAAATTAAATCAGGATCAGATTAATGATCTAAACAGTCCCATACCCCTAAAGAAATAGAAGAAGTCATCAATAGTCTCCAACCAAAAAAAGCCCAGGACCAGATGGGTTTAGTGCAGAGTTCTATCAGACCCTCAAAGAAGACCTAATTCCAATTCTCCTCAAACCATTTCACAAAATAGAAACAGAAGGTANTCTACCCAATTCATTCTATGAAACCACAATTACCCTGATACCTAAACCACATAAAGACCCAAAAAAGAAAGAGAACTTCACACCAATTTCCTATATGAATATCAACTCAGAAACACTCAATAAAATTCTCACAAATCGAATCCAAGAATACATCAAAATGATCATCCATTATGATCAAGCAGACTTCATCCCAGGGATTCAGGGATGGTTTAATATATGGAAATCCATCAAGGTAATCCACTATATAAACAAACTCAAAGACCAAAACCACATGATCATCTTGTTAGATGCTGAGAAAGCATCTGCTTCTATTTCTTTAGAGGATATAGGACTGTTCAGATTGTTAATCTGAGCCTTATTTAACTTTGGTACCTGTTATCTGTCTAGAAAATTGTCCATTTCATCCAGGTTTTCCAGTTTTCTTGTGTATAGGCTTTTGTAGTAGGATGTGATGATTTTTTGGATTTCCTTAGTTTCTGTTTTATATCTCTCTTTTCATTTCTGATTATGTTAATTAGGATACTGTCTCTGTGACCTCTAGTTAGTCTGGCTAAGGGTTTATCTATCTTGTTGATTTTCTCAAAGAACCAGCTCCTGGTTTGGTTGATTCTTTTATAGTTCTTTTTGTTTCCACTTGGTTGATTTCAGCCCTGAGTTGGATTGTTTCTTGCCTCTTACTGCTCTTGGGTGAATTTGCTTCTTTTTGTTCTAGAGCTTTCAGATGTCCTGTCAAGCTGCTAGTGTGTGCTCTCTCCAGTTTCTTTTGGGAAGCACTCAGAGGTGTGAGTTTTCCTCTTAGGACTGCCTTCATTGTGTCCCTTAAGTTTGGGTAAGTTGTGGCTTCATTTCTATTAAACTAAAAAGTCTTTAATTTCTTTCTCTATTTCTTCCTTGATCAAGTTATCATTGAGTAGAATGTTGTTCACCTGATACTTGAATGTGGGATTTCTATTGTTCATTGAAGATCAGCCTTAGTCTGTGGTGATCTGATAGGATGTATTGGATTATTTCAATCTTTTTTCTGTTGAGGCTTGTTATTGACTGATTATATGGTAAATTTGGAGAAGGTGCCATGAGGTACTGATAAGAAGATATATCCTCTTGTTTAGGATAAAATGTTCTATAGATATCTGTTAAATCCACTTGGTTCATAATTTCTGTTAGTTTCACTATGTCTCTGTTTAGTTTCTGTTCCCATGATCTGTCCATTGATGAAAGTGGGGTGTTGAAGTCTTCCAGTATTTTTGTGTGGGGTCCAGTGTGTTCTTTGAGCTTTAGTAGATTTTTTTTTAATGAATGTTGATGCCCTGTATTTGGAGCATAGATATTCAGAATTGAGAGTTCATCTAGGTAGATTTTGCCTTTGACGAGTATGAAGTGTCCCTTCTTTTCTTTTTTGATAATTTTAGGTTGAAAGTCGATTTTATTCAATATTAGAATGGCTACTCCAGTTTGTTTCTTGGGACCATGTGCTGGGAGAATTATTTTCCAGCCTTTTACTCTGAGGTTATGTCTGTGTTTGTCACTGAGATGGGTTTCCTGAATGCAGTAAAATATTAGGTCCTGTTTACATAACCAGTCTTTTATTCTATGTCTTTTTATTGGGGAATTGAGTCCATTGATATGAGAGATATTAAGGAAAAGAAATTGTTGCTTCTTGTTATTTTTGTTGTTAGAGTTGGCATTCTGTTCATGTGCTTTCTTCTTTTAAGTTTGTTGAATGATTACTTTTTGCTTTTTCTATGGAGTAGTTTCCTCCATGTGTTGGAATTTCCCATTTATTATCCTTTGAAGGGCTGGATTTGAGGAAAGATATTGTGTAAATTTGTTTTGTCATGGAATACCTTGGTTTCTCTATCTATGCTAATTGAGAGTTTTGCTGGGTATAGTAGCCTGGGATGGTATTTGTGTTCTCTTAGGGTCTGTATTATATCCTCCCAGTATCTTCTGGATTTCATAGTCTCTGGTGCGATATCTGGTGTAGTTCTGATAGGTATACCATTATATGTTACTTGACATTTTCCCCTTACTGCTTTTAATATTCTTTCTTTGTTTTGTGCATTTGGTGTTTTGATTATTTTGTGATGGGAAGAATTTCTTTTTTGACCTAACTTATTTGGAGTTCTGTAGCCTTTTCTTATGTTCATTGGCATCTCTTTCTTTAGGTTATGGAAGATTTCTTCTATAATTTTATTGAAGATATTTACTGGTTCCTTAAGTTGGAAATCTTCACTCTCTTATATACCTATTATCTATAGGTTTGGTTTTCTGATTGTCTCCTGGATTTTCTGGATGTTTTGTAAGCCTGTATCAGCACTCCTGGGGCACCAGCTCTCTCCTGGCAAGACCACTGCACAGAGGGCAAGGAATAGCCCCATCTTCTGGGTTCAGATGGAGGCAGAAAGAACCCTATCTCAGATGCTTTGCCGCTTCCATGGCCTGTGTGTTTCTGCCTGGTCCTGCCTTAGACAGTCCCCAGAGTGAAAATAGCTATCTCACTTGGTTCAGGCATTTTTGAAAGGGTGTTTTGAAGTTCTTTTTAATTTGAAGTGGGAAGATCTACAGTTTTTAAATTTTGTTTTCTTAAAAAATTTATTTTATTTATATAAATACACAGTAGCTGTCTTTAGACACACCAGAAGATGCCATCAGATCCCATTACATGTGGTTGTTGAGGATTGAACTCAGGACCTCTGGAAGAACAGTCAGTGCTCTTAACCTCTGAATCATATCCCCATCCCTTGAAGTTCTTTTTAAGAGGAGGAACTAATAAAACTAAAGCAAGTACAAAACAAAACAAACAAACAAATAAAAAAGGAAAGAAAAGAAAAATCTCCCCAAACCAAAATTACAAAACAAACAAAAAACCCTTCTGCATAACAAAAATATCAGCATTTAAGTGATGATGAAGGTGCACCCTACTGAATTGGGAGAAAAACACCAAAACATTACTAGCTATATCTCAGACAGTGGGTCAGTGTTTAGAGTATACGAGGAATTACAAAAACTAAATATCAAGGAAAGAAACAACCCAGTTAAAATTGAGTCACGTAAAGCTCTCAAAAGTGAAACATCAATGGCTGAGAACAATTTTTTAAATGATCAACATCTTCAGCCAGAAGGAAAGTAAAAACTAGAGTACACTAGATCTCATCTTACCCTAGTCAGTATGGCCAGGATTAAAAAAAAAAAAAAAAAAAAAAAAAAAAAAAAAAAAAAGATTACAAATGTTGGCAAAGATACAAGGAAAGAGAAATGCTTTTCACGTCACAAACTGGTTCAGCTGCTATGGAAATCGGTGTGGAGGTTTCTCAGTCACTGTAACTATCAATGATATACTGTTATGCTTGCAGACAGGAGTCTAGCATGGCTGTCCTCTGAGAGGCTCCACCCAGTAGCTGTCTCAGAGAGCAGA
Organism: Mus pahari; assembly: GCF_900095145.1. Taxonomy (NCBI): domain Eukaryota; kingdom Metazoa; phylum Chordata; class Mammalia; order Rodentia; family Muridae; genus Mus; species Mus pahari. The sequence continues at coordinate 13,555,941 of NC_034600.1, forward strand.
CACCCACAACCAAACAATGGATGGAGCTTGGGGCTTGGGGACTCTCATCGAAGAATAGGAGGAAAGATTGCATCCTCTAAGGAGATAGGAACTCTACAGGAAGACCAACAGAATCAACTAACCTGGACCACTGGGGCTCTCAGAGTCTAAACCACCAACCAAGGAACATACACAGGCTAGTCTTAGGCCTCCCTGCACACATGTAGCAGATGTGTGGTTTGGTCTTCATGTGGATCCTGAATAATTGGAGTCTCACAATAATAATAATAATAATAATAATAATAATAATAATAATAATAATAATTGGCTGTCTCACAAGCTGTTGCTTGTATGTGGCATATGTTCTTTTAGCTGGGCTGCCTTGTTTGGCCTCAGTAGGAGAGAAAGCACCTAGCCTCAGAGAGACTTGATGTGCTAGATTGTGGGAATTCCGAAGGGGCCCCCAACCACTCAGAGAAGAAGGGGAGGGGCCATGGGGAAGGATTGTGGGTGGGGGTGGTCAGGAGGCTGACAGTGAGTGAGATGTAAAATGAATATAATGATGATGATGATGATGATGATGATGATGATGATGATGATAAAATGCTGAAAACAAAATAGTCTAGAAGGAGATCTAGCACATGACCCACCTATATCAGTCTTGGGCTACTACCAAAAGAATTTTTTGTAGAAATACTTGCTCATTCATGTTAATTGCTGTCCTGCAATTAACATGCAATGAGCTGAGGAATTCATAACAAGCACATGTTACATTTACACAGTGGACTATTACTTGGTTATTAACCAAAACAGTATTATAAAAATTTCAGGTAAATGGATGGAGCTTGAAATAACCATTCTCAGTGATGTAATTATTGGTAATTGAATTAAATTTCCCCCAGCTACAAAGAACTTATGTTTACACAAATATTTGAATCTCTTGTAAGTACCACCTGTCAATAAAAAAGCTGATGGCCGATGAATTGAGACAGGAAATAGAATATTTGCAATAAAATGGTGATTCTAGGAAATAATAAGAGATAAGAAGAGTCCTGGGGGACTAGATGAGAGACAAATGAGGAAACCAACATAAATCAGAAGGTTGATGAACTCAAAGAGACACCGAGGGGACACTGAGGAGACACAAGGAAGAAAGCAGACTGGGACTGAAGGAGAGGTAACTGGCCAAGTGGTAGACTACAATGTTTCAACAGTTAGATTCAAGTTAAGAGTTAGTCAGGGAATGAGCCAAAGCTTATGACCTAGGCATTTAGTAACTATTTAATCTTAGAGTCATCATTTTGGGAGCTGGAAAAGAAAAAAAAACATTATTCAACAATGATTGATGTGAGAGAGCAGAGATCACTGTGGGTGGGGTCACTTTTGGGGTCCTATTGCTAGAAAGGAGGGTGAGCTAGCCATGAGGAGCAAGCCAGGAAATTTGTTCTCCTATGTGGCCTGTGCATCAGCTCCTGCTTCCAGGTCTATCCCTTGAATTCCTGTCCTTGCTTCTCTTCATGATGGACTGTGACAGGAACATGAAAGCTGACATAAAGATTTTTCTCCCCAAGTTGCTTTTGGTCATGGTGTTTTATCACAACAATAAAAACTTTAAGACAGTAAGAGTGACTTACATAAAGTGCATTTGACCGTAACATCTCTAAATTGAAGCCTTTAATGGTTATTTCATTACAGGAAAAACTGGACCTTTAGTATCTATTACAGGAGAGACTGGACTTGCCTGATGCTTTGACCAAGTATGTTTCCCGAGGCTGGTCTTTCCAGTCTAATCCTTCTCCAGGGTCTGATTCACAGATGACACAGGTTCCTATCTCCACGACATCATTCATGCTTTGTCCTGCAGCTTTAGCATGGTCTTTGCTTGGAGTCCTTATACAGAGGCATACACACTCTTTTACAACTTTGAAGACTCAATCTAACAGTTGATGGTTCCAGAGACCTTCCTTCTCAGATCCTTGTAGGTTAGACCTCTTTCCCATTCCTATGCTTCTTAAATTGGTCTATTAATTTCTAACTTTGGTTTTATTGTATTCTTCTTCATAAGTAGAGAGGTGGATAGAATTATCTCAAGTCCCTCAAGATTTATTTTTTAATGAACCTATAAGGTATGCTATCCAACATCATTTATTCTTCATTTACTCAAATTAAACACTCGTTAATTGCTTCTGCATGGTTTTAGAGTTAGACTATATACATAAGTGAATCATGGGTTTATTTTCTTTGTGCTAAGCTATACAGTATGCATTGTTATGTGTTTCCAGATGGGAAAGTGGCACACAGTTCTACTGAGTAAGTTAAGTTTCTTTTTTTCCTTTTATTGAAAATAGATTTTGTTTATGTAATATATTCTAATTACAACTTCTCCTCTCCCAAAGCTGCCCAGTCCCATCCAACCTTGCCTCCCATCCAGACACAACTCTTTCTTTTGCTCCTAGAACAGAAACAGTTATGATAAAGTAACATAAAATAATAAATAAATACATCAGAACAGGGAAAAACAAACAGAAGAAAAAAAGAGCCAACGGAAAAACATAAGAAACACACCATGCCTACTCTCACAGGAATCCCATAAAAATGCAAAGCTTGAAGCCATAATATATACACAAAGGACCTTTAAGTCAAAATACCAAACCAAACCAAACAAATAAAATCCATGATACAACATCATGTCATGGTTGTGGTTCCATGGTGACAGAAAACCTCCCAAGACACAATTGACTTTGCTTCCTGTTGGCCTTCTACTGCTGGCCATATGGCCTACCTTTTAGATGGTTTGTTTCCCCTGTGAACGTCTGTGGGTGGGTGGGAGAACCTTTTTTTTTTGTAAGAGGTTATCATTTGGAGATTGCTTTTGGGTTAGAGATGGGTGGGTGTGTCTACTTCTCTTCTCCATTCTCAGACTCCATCTGAGGCAGAGCCACCCAGGCCCTGCCCATGCTGCCTCAGTCTCTGTGAGTTCATATGGACACTGGTACTGCTGTGTTTCACGACTTTACTTCCTTGACATTCTCCTTCCCTCTGGCCCTTAGAGTCTTGTCTGCAGTGGTCCCTGAGTCTTGAAGGGAAGTATTTGATGGAGACATAACAGCTGTCTTAAGTGTTGTGGGCAGAAGGATGGACCCCGTAATGTGCTAGTATGCATTCTGGGAGGGACCCCTGTGTGCTGGGGAGGGACTCTTGTGTACTACAGAGGTATTCTGTGGCTGGCATTCCTGTTCTGCTTACAACTTTGAGAATACTAGGATGTAGACTCCCAGAGAAAGCCTATGCTGGCTAATTCATCTTAAACATTCAGTAGTAAGTTCAGACGCCTAGTGAGGTGTTTCTGATTCTGACCTTTCTTAGTGATTCTATGTTCTGTAGAATGGAAGAATGTTCTATAACCCAGAAAAGCTTGTTTTCTTCCATTACAGAGTCATGCTGGTGGATATTTAACAGTTTTCCCCACCCGGTACTGGCTCTAAGCATCCTTCTGCTTTATTGCTATTTTGACTGTAAGTGATTAGAAACTGTTATTGTAAAATGTTGTAGGGCTGTATATGACTCAAAGCTCTTGGTATGGTGCCTGATCCTTTGTAGTATTAAACAATCAGTGTACAGAAACAAAAAAGGGTGTCTGTGCAGTTTTGTTTGATATCAAAAGACCCTTTGGAAGACAAATGGAAGAAGCAATGCTGCTTTTTTTTTGTAATGTGACAAAGAGCTAATTCAGCGTGTTTAACAGAAACTCACACAAGCACAACCCATTCAAACAGCCTTTATATTCAATGTAAGGGAAAAAAAAACCGCATCTTCAAATCCTATGAACTCAGCTTCTCCTGGTTTCAATGGGAGCTATACACTCAGAGCCAATGGCTAATTCTGGCCTATGTGTTTCCCCAATATACTCTCTTGGGTGATCATTTAGCTTCAGCAAAGTGACTCCTTGAGCTATTATAGCTAGTGTTTGAAAGCTGAAAGCAATGTGAATAGGCCAAAATCTAAATCAATATTCTACACTACAAATAAAGACAAGGGAGATTTAGGCTCTGGATGCCCAGCATTTGCTTCAGTTCCCTTGTAGGCAGGTTAAGGCGGTTTCCCAGGAATATAAAAATTTAAAAGAGCTCTAAAAAAAAAACACAGATGATAACAGAACTATTCTCTATTCCTCAGTGAGAAATGACTGACTAGGTTTCCCATCAAGACATTGGGATCAGGAAGGGAAATGCCATTGTGTAGTGTGTCAAGCGAGCACCGAAGGGCAGACAGATGAGATCAATAGCCACGGGACTTCTTTATCTTCTGCAAGGCCAAGTATCGCAGCAGAGTCTGCATTGGTTTTGTTTGGCATTACTTACGTTGTGGCAGTAGCCGACGTGGTTAGTGAGTGGTGGGAACACTCACCCCATGTGTAGACTTGTGAGAGAGCATTGGGGCTTGATACTCAGTACTCTGAGAATCCCTCATTACTCTTGCCCTTTACTGTCTCTGACTCTTCTAGTTTTAAGCTGATGACTGGAAGGACATATTACAAAGAGCAAGTTCGATGGAATCTCAGCTTGTTTGTAATGCACTTCACTAGAACAACAATTTGAGGTATCATTGTAAAAACTTAGGTTCAAGATGATCAGCATTTTTTAGCGCAAGGGAATGTGTTCTTCCTCTGTGGGACCGACTGACTTAGGTCAGCAGGACGGTTGGCAGGAACCTTTACCCACTGGGTAACCCCAGCAGCTCAACACTCAGTATTTTAAAAGGAGGAGTCTTTATGAGCCAGTTCAGTGACTGAAATGTCAAGAGAATTTTATTATGAGAAAAATTCATTTCTTAAGGTGAGCCCAGAACACATGTAGCAATAATTAAAGTAAGCAATAAAAATAGAGAATTATGTTCCAGACTCTATTTTCCATGTATTACTTCCAGAACTTCTAGGCCAGTTATAAAAGACTTCACATATTTTCCTCAATGTGGTTCTAACATTAAGTACTCCAAACGAAGAAGTTTTTGAAAACTGAAAAAGGAACATCCATTGAAAAAAAACTAGGAAGTCTAAATGACAAGGTAATCACTCTTTGTTTGTTTGTTTGTTTGTTTTATTTTTTTGAGACAGGGTTTCTCTGTGTAGCCCTGGCTGTCCTGGAACTCACTCTGTAGACCAGGCTGGCCTCGAACTCAGAAATCTGCCTGCCT
>NC_034600.1:13561132-13573953 GCF_900095145.1 Mus pahari
GTGTGCCACCACCGCCCAGCACAAGGTAATCACTCTTAATAATCACTCTTAAAACACATAACATTTCTTACATATCCTTGATACACACACAGGCACACACACACACACACACACACACACACACACACGTGTGCATACACAAAGGCACACAAACACATGCACACAGGAACTAACAGGAAGAACACATAGTAATTGTACCTGAAGTTAGACAAGCCACCACAAGGTCAGCACATGCATCCTTCCTGGGTGAATGAGGGTTGCTGAGTCACTGCAAGATGTCAGCACTACCCACATCCCCTGTTTCCTTTCTGTCCTTTCTCTTTTGTGGGAACTATACATTTCCTGAAAGTCACGACTTTATCTTGAGATTTTAATAACATTACCAAGCAAGAGGATGCATATGAAGGTTACTAACAATGCGAGCCATTTTTCCTTCTAACTGACATCATGCGCCATGTTCTTAGCTTAAATATAACCATTATAAAAGCTAAGCAAACAGGTAAAAGCAGATTAGACATACTTGTTGCTATGTTATGGACAAAAGCACATAAATAGAAGAAAATCAAATTCCAAGATAGTACATGGCCAAAGTAGTAAGAATTTAGTAATTAGTCCAGGTATAATTCTCTATGTGTGGCTGGCATCTCTATTAAGATTTACATAAATGATGATGAAAGATTTTTTGATAGAGGAGAAAGCATGGATACACATGTGCAGTTGGTAAGCAGGAAGAAATACCAGAAACAGGAAGGGAAGGGAAAGAGCAGTGCTTAGGCCATGGCATCAACACAGACACATGTGTACCTCACAGGCAGAAGAGAATTAGCCTGACTGATTAACGTGGCAGGCTGGGCATCATGCATTTAGGAACTAGTGACTGAGAATCACGATTGAAAAGATGGTATGGAGGGGGTTTCTTTCTGGAAAATAAAACAGTAAGCTACAGAATTTGGCAGTTCTTGGCAAAGTAACTAACTAACCCTGTGAATGGAAATTTCATGTTTCCGAGGAGAAACATGATTCTGAAAGATACATTTTTAACAAATATAACAGGTAGTCAGTGTTCAGAAAAGAAGGCAAAAATTAAGGTCAGAAAGTCAGTGGGGAGGGTTTGCGTATTGAGGCTATGGGTGGTACAGATTAGACTTCTGGTCTGTGCAAAAATCTAGAGTTCTGTATCAGGAAATGCAAAATTTCCTGGCAGTCACAGAAATTCATTAACCTCAGCTGCTTCAAATCAAGTTCCTTAAGTTCCAGTTGTAGGGAATGCACGTGTATCCCCACTGGTAATTAAAGAGATGAAATGATTGCAGAGAGCAGTTCAACTGAAATGGAGAAGTGCAGAGAAAGAGAACAGCAGATGTTCAGTCCAGTCCCTGCAGACTGTAAGGGAAAATGACTACCTTCTCTAAGTGACAGCAGGTCTTCATCCCATGGTTTTGGAGACTAACAAAGCTTGTCTTCCCTGGGACTTGTGTGTCTGCCTTCAGGCCGTGGCTTACCATGGATGGGACAGAATTCTTGGATCCTCAGGTGGCTGCTTGCCACAACTGGTTACTTTGTGGCAATTTACTTGAGGGGTGACAATCATGTTCCCAGCTAACACCTTGGTTGGCTTACTGAATGTTGCTTCTTATTTACATTCAAAGGGCTAGTCCCCAGCCCCAAGTCCCCAAAGGAATTTCTGTGGAACAAAGGAGTTTTACCAAGCAGGGACTCTCACTTTTCTAAAACCCCAGTGAAGTTCAGGATTTGTAACCATCTGAGTCTTTCTGTTGGCATGTGTAATACTCTTTGTGGCTCACCTCCCCCACCCCCAAATTTTAATGCAGCTCACTGTTCCTAAATGTCTCTTTAAGTCAAGATGTTTAGACAACAGCGGAGCTGGCAGACTATGACATTATATGCTGTATTATTCATTGTTTGGTGACTAGACTTCATATCTGTGGTAAAAATAAACTTCATGCCTCTCAGCTTATTTCAATCCATTCAGTGCTTTCCGGAATTGTTTCCTATAATAGCAGAGGTGGGGGTTCATTCATGAACTCTTACGAGATACTTTTACGAGCAGGGTGAATGGAGATTACTATTTGCAAGAAGTGTCACAGTTGTCTTAGGGACATTTTGAACATTAAGAGTCACTTTTCTGCTGGGCAGTAGTGGCACATGCCTTCAATCCCAGCACTTGGGAGGCAGAGGCAGGTGGATTTCTGAGCTCGAGGCCAGCCTGGTCTACAGAGTGAGTTCCAGGACAGCCAGGGCTATACAGAAAAACCCTGTCTCAAAAGAAAAAAAAAAAAAGAAGGAAAGAAAAAGAAAGAAAAAAGAATAACAAGAGTTACTTTTCTTCCACATATACGTTTTTCCACCTTATTCTTTGGTGGTCATTTTTATGCTGGTACACCTCATGTCATCCCTTTCCTTGTAAAGATGGAGAAATCGATTTCCAGCCATACTGGTTCCAACTTTACTTCATAAGCATACCAGTAGGTGTTGCTGTGTTAGCACTAATGTTGACTCTGCACAAACTTAGTTGGCCACTTTGTGGTGAGTAGGTTCCTCAACAACGTCAAAGTGTACATTCTGTCCTAAGGTCAAACTCTGGCAGTGCACGTGGAAGTCTTGGAGGGGCTATCTGCTGAGGAATCAGGGTTTGAGTAACAGGAGGATCTTTCCCTTGCTTTGTCAGTTTTATAGGAAGTGAAAGATGACCGATCAAAAAAGCGAATTTCCCTCTGTCTGGTAAAGTTTCCAGGTAAAAATAATGTTTAAGACATTTATGCTAGACAAACAGAGAACACTCGCAAGGGCCCATGTTCAATGATCCAAACACACCATGTTCTCTCCTGTGTTTATGGCGAACTGTGCTCATGATCCCAGATGTGGCAGCAACAAATGATCTTCCTATGTCATTGCTGTAGCACTGACGCCTCTACTGCTTATAGGGTGGAAACGGCAAGCATCACCACTTTTATTTTTACCTAAAATTCCTGAGAAAAGTCCCCGAGAATCAGACTAGTGAAATATTTGTTATTTCTATATTTAAAAGTTAGAGGGTCGCAGTTAAAGCTATCACAATCATTTAACCACAGGCCATAACCCAGGGTTTCCATGTATGCTTTGACAGGGTGAACACAGCTTGTGAACTTTAGGCTGCCTTTGCATCTGAAGTTTCATTAGTTAAGCAAACATGGAAAATGGAACTGTGAAAATATAAACTATCACCACATATTTAATAGTTTTTAATGGCTAAACACAGAGCCAAGACTTCAGACTTCAGACGGTTGCTTTGGCCTGAACACATGGTGTCCATAGTGGAAACTGTGTTCTGGTCTATAGTGCAGGGGGAAAGGCACTGGACAGAGAGAGGAAGAGGCACAGCTTCTAAAGGAGAAGGGAGACAATGCTAGGAGGGACAGGAAGAACAAAGGACAACAGGAAGCTGTTTGAGTTTTGTTAGCACAGTTCCAACAACTCAGAAATAGGAAGCAACAATGGTTTATTGAGCTATTAGCACATATGAACAGATTGCATGAGCCAGAAATCATGTCTATTATTGTACAAATGACTCAGTGAACATTTTAAAATAATCCTTAATAAACCAATGAAGCCCTTCTGTTGTAGAAATCTCCTAGTGCTTTCTAAATAGCAAAACAATGCAGTGCTGTGAAAAGCAGAGCTTGGAGCTAAGTAAATAAAGTGGATCATCTTTTTATATTATCTTACAGTGGATTGTATTGATTTTTATAGTCATGTGATTTGTGATCTGTGATCTTTCCTCAGTCTCCTATCCACTAACCCTCCTTCCTTTTTCCTTCTCTCCAGACATTCTTGGCTCTGTACTTCTCAGTGATGACATCTGGGGGCAATATCAGTTTATGCTGGATAGTGGAAGGAGATTTTAGAAGGTGAAGGAAAAGCACCAGACAAGCTCTCTCCCTGGAGAGTTTCATTACTGAAATGTGCTGAAGTCATGGGTGGTGAGTTGAAAATGTGGAGCTGTATATTGGTTGGTAATCAGCTCAATGTCTGTCGTAACTGGAGATGGAACAGCCTACTCATTCCCTGAACCATCCCGTGGAAGCTCACTTTAATTCAACTAAATGGGGCTTGATACAGATTCCACTCCCCTGCAATTTGGTTTCTTCCCCTCTGGCAAATTCTTAATCAGAATTTCCTACTATTTAGTAACTAAATTAAAAATCTGTAAATTGTAGACAAATTTATGTAATGCAATGATACATCCATGAGCATAGAGGTTACATGGAACATTCTATATAATGGATGTCCTAATATTCTAGTGAAAGAGATAAAGTTTTTTTATAGTGGAATATTTTTAGATATAGCAGCAAAGCATAAAGGAACACTTTATTTCTGAAGAAATACATAAAGTTAGATCCTTTTTCTCTCACAAGAAAGAGTTGATTTAGAAAGGGTTAGGTGCAAAACACTCACTCGGCAATGAGTAACTGAATTTATAAGCTGGAAGCTTGATGTGCAGCCGGTGCTTTTTTGAGCTTCTCACAAACCTTATTTCACTTAATCTTTACAGCAATGTAATGAGGCAGGGTTGCCATTCCTCACTGCTTGCATATCAGAGAGCCAAGAGTCAGCTGGGTCAACTATGTCACCCAGAGTTGGTCTGCTTGGCAGCTGGGCTACAGTCACTCCAGGGCTCTCTATACTGCTGTGCAATGTGGAGTTGGTATGTATTTGTGCCTTTAGTTTTTATTAATTTTACTTCATTTGTGTTAAGTGTTCATCTGAAACTGAGGTGATAATACATAGTTTAAGTCAGGCTGCTTGCCCCAGAGGCATTTGTAATGCAAATTTTAGTGCCAAAACATGAAAATAATATAAAAAAAAATTGAGAGAAGATTAAGTGGGAACAATGAGGGGGAAATTCTTGAAGGGGAGTAAATTATATTCTGAACTAGAAAGGGCATAAAAGTTCCTAACTTAGGAAAGCAGAAGAGTGTGGAAATAATGTTATAAAAAAAATCCCTGTCACAAAAGGCCAGGACATTATACCACCTGAATATCTCTCAACAGCAGGAGCACACTGGAATCTTCTAGAGTTCTTTCTTAAAATACAGATGCCTAGAAGTCATCTGACCAACTGTATATCTTTTTCTTTTTGCTACAAGCATTTCTTTCAAGTTCTGCAGGGAATTTTGTGGCACCACAGGTATGGGGCATGGCACATTGAAGTTGTGTTGGTGTGCTAGAGTTGGGGTCAAGTAAGAACTGAACTTAAGTGGTCACTGTGCAGCCATAAAAGATGTTCTGCTGTAAGACTTAATAGGTAATGTGAGCATTAGAGACATTCCCAAGCAGACATTCATTCAATTCTGCTAATAAGAAGTATGATCATTTATAGGTTAGTTACCACAATGGAACATAAAAATTGAATAAAATCTAGTCTCCTCTATTTTGAGTCTCATCAACATAGTAGGAGGTGTAAGGAGAGCTGTATTATTCCCCATCATTGTCAAAGAGCCTAAAGAACAGTCAAAATGCCAATATTATGCAGAATCATGCTACACTAAATTAAGAATAGCTAATGATTTCAAGTGGGGATGATACTTTTACCAGAAGTGAAATGAAAGGATTGACAAGAAAAGCAATGGTATTTGATGGGCCTGAGCGGGAGTGAGTGGCTAATGGTGGACAGAGGGAAGGAGGTTGGGCTGGAGCAAGCGCTGTGAAGGTTTAAGCTTGAGTGTGGTGATGTTTAGAAGGTTGACTTGTGGCCCTCTGTTAGCCGCTCTCCAATCTGTTTTTGGGAAGTATTAATTCCACTGTGATAATAAGTTAACACATGGTTTCCAGCACTTAGTTCTATTGGCATTCTACATGTGGTTAGTTGTCTTTTGTACTGTGAGTTTCTCAAGGAAAGGCCCACTTAAGTGATGATTAATGCAAGGCAGACACAGGTGTATGAGATGCAAAGTAGGTTAGCTTGTCTGTAGCATAGTTTGACTTTTTAAAAGTTCAATTCATTAAACTTGAAAGTATAATATTGGGCCTATATATGCCAAACTTACTGCTCTAGTTTAGCCTTCCCATAAGCCCATGGGGCAAGCATTGTTATTTCTGTTGTAGATATGGAGTAGAGGTTTACATTGACTATGGCACTTGATTAAAGTCTCACAGTCAGTTGTTCAACTCTGAAGCCTCATCCTTAACTGATTCCTGGCACAGCAGTGGCTCTTCTGTGTTTTGCAAATGACAGAGTCCCCTGAAGGCCCAGCCTGACAGTGTTAGGAAGGAAAGCCAAATGTGCCCAGAGTCATACATTTTTAATGGGTACCTGGTGACGTTAACAAGAAGCTAGTATTGACAACTGCTGCTCTGGATTGCAGGAAACCCTGACTGCCAATGCTGCTTTATTTTGGCACTAGTTCAGATGTGACAAAAATGTAATGATGGCAGTACTTTATGGTTCTGAGAAAAATATGCATTTGCAGTCTTGCTAATCTGGATGGATTAGAGAAATGGGGATAGTGAAGCCTGCATCTTGGGGCTGGGAGATAGCTTGGTAAAGTGTTTGCCCCATGAACATGAAGACCTGAGCTCTATGCCCAGACCCATGTCAAAGCTGGTCATGGTGGTGCATGCCTGTCAACCCACTGCTGCAGAGGCAGAGACAGATCCTATTTCTCCTATCCTCTACCTAGCTCCGTCTTCAGTTCCAAGATTCAGTCTCAAAACGAAAGTAGACTGCACCTAAAGGAAGAAACCTCAGGGTCTTGTGATGGCTGATCTTGGTTGTCAACTTGATAGGATGTGTAATCAACCAAAAGGCAGCCTCTGGCCACTCCTGAGATGAATTTTCTTGATCAGATTATTTGAAGTAGGAAAATTCACCCTAAATGTGAGCTACACCTTTCAGTGTCAGCCAAGATAAAGCAGATGAGAGAAGACCTTCCTCCCCCTTGCCTGCCCTCCCTCTCTCCCTCCCTCCCTCCCTCCCTTCCTTCCTTCTTTTCTTCCATCTGTCCCTTTCCCCCTTCTATTCTAAATTCTGGTGCCCACCTTCACTTATGTTGATAAATTCAGGTATTATATTACTGCTATTGTTCGATTTCTTTGCTGATAGAATCTGCTGCTTCTGGCTTACAATGTAGACTGAAGACCAGTGATTCTCCAGGAATTTTCCAGGCCTGCAGTATTGGGACTTTTAAGGAATTCAGAACCCTCTAGAGAACCCTAAAATAGTTCATTTTTGGCTTCTATAGATATATGCACATGCATGAATGTCCTTACTTAAATGCACTCCCTCCCTCATTACCAACTAAGAACGTTGTATCTTTCTTATTTGGCATTGTGTACATCTAGTTAGAAAATCAGAACTTCCGCAAAGCTTTGCTTCTATGGATGTTGGAAGTGCTACTTGGCCATCTACAGAACTTCCAGCCTCCCGTTGACCCCAGAAACTAGAGCTGCCCTTTCCTCCAAGAACTGTTTTGCTTTGCCACTCTGACAAGCCAAGTTTTTGCACCAGACCCAGTCTTCTAGAGGGTTTTCCCCTCTTAAGTCTCCTCAGCTTTTCTGATGTGCGCTCACATATTCTCTTCCTTGCTGAATCACATTCATGTTGCTAATTTGTCTACTGCAAACATTAGGAGGCAAAAACTAATACTCACAGGACATATTAAGTACTATTTTATATCATGGGAAAAAGCACTCAATGAAAAATAATTTAAGGAAGAAGGGTTTAGTCTGGCTCACAGTTCAAGGAATACATTCCCTGGTGGCATAGAAGACAGGGTAGTAAAGGCTGGAGGTCAGGTTGTTATCTTGTATCTCTAGGAAGCAGAGAGTAATAAGTGCTAGAGCTCAGCTAACTGGCTTTTTTCTTTTTGCTCTGTCCAGGACCTCAGCCTATAGAATGGTGTTACCTGTAGCTAAGGAAGGTCTTCTCATCTCAACCAACCAAATCTAGATAATCTCTCATAAGCATGATCACAGACTTGCATTCTAGATGTTTCTAGAACCTGTCAACTTGCCAGTCAATGTGAACTGTCATAAGTTTACCGCTTGCCAACTTAACGTTCAAACATACCATAATTTCACACTTTTAATCTCTATAGGTTTGTGGCCATCTCACAACACACAACTTATTCAGTCCAACCTTGTGACATCTCTTACTCTTCAACAAGTCGAATACTTTTTAAATGTATAAGATGGAGCTATCTTCTGAGATACATGCACTCTCTTAATCGTGAAGCCTTAATGTATGCTACCAATATACAATTGCATAGAGTAAACATTCTCATGCCAAAAGGGGAGGATGAGGCAGAACAAGAATGATCAGACAAAAACAAGGTCAAAACACTGCAGGGGAAAACCACATTTTGCAGCTTCATATCTGGTATTTGGAACTTGTGATGGAGTCATCAGGGTCCCAGAACAGTTGAGAAGTCCTGCTCCTCCAGTTAGGATGACTTCAGCTCCCTTCCATGGTGATGGCCTTCCTCAGTAGATGTCTCATTAATCTAGCATCACCGGGATCCTCAGGTGCCAACTGCATCCAAATGCCACTCAGTTTCCTCTTCGAGCCTCGTTGAGAGCTTCTGACTCTACAACATAGTATAGCTATATATATCAGCAGTTGTCTGGAACCATTGTACAGGACTCTATGATACCACATTTAGTCCTTCATGCCTGTAAAAATATTAACCATGGGGATAATGCTGTCAAGATCTGCTGACAGCCTAAGATGGAGCCTGTTCTCTTGGACTACAGTTGCATCAGACTTTGTGGCCTGACCCTGGGAGGGTAGTTGCTTTCCAGGATCAAGAAGTTTCGGTATAAAAAATAAAAAGAAAGAAAGAAGAAAGAAAAAAAAGTTCCAGTATTTGGTTAGAAAGATTCTTAGTTTAGGCTCTCACTTTTCAAATGAATTTTCATGTTTAAATGATGGAGCCATAGATGAGCTAGCATTTTCCTTCAGTTCACCTTTTTTGTTATGCCAGTGTAAAACACCAAATTTTGTTTTAAAGACACTCATCTTCTTAACAGTCACAGCCGCTTTTCATCTGTAGCTCCTGGTCTAACCCTTTCACTTGTTCTCGCTCCTCTCCTGGCTAATGCTTTTCCTTACCCTTCTGCAGAATCTGTGTCTCTCTCACACAGACCTGGATGAGAGTAGTGAGCAGGAATCACAACATAGATTAACTGGTGTTTGGCTTTGGAATTTCCTCCACCAGATAACTTAGTTTTTTTACTAAAACCTTTTCCTTTCTCAAGTTCTCAGGGAATGGGCAAAATGCTATTACAACATCACACTATCACACAAATGGCTTACTCCCATGCCTAGGTATTTTACGGAGTCCTTGTTTTCTGTGTAAACCTCTTGAGCTGGATATTCTATTTCTTCCAGCATCTTGTCCTTCCCATTATAGTATCTCCAATAGTCTGTGAATACAATATTCAAAGGCTTCTCTAGTCCAAAGATTCACACTCTTCTATGCTTCTCTGACAAACTAATTCCAAAGACCAATGGACCAATGGTCTATCATAGGAATGCCCCACACTCACCTTTTGCCATTTCTCAATTGTTGGAGCAAAATACTTGACAAGAGGGAATTTAAGGGAGCAAGGTTTCATTTTGGCTTACAGCACAATAGAAAAATTTCCACCATGGCATGGGGAATATGGTGAGAAGAGTAGCAGACTAACTGATCAACTTGCAGCCAGTTAGGAAGAAGGTGGACATACCAGTCTGCTTGTTTTCTGACTCAGTCCAGGACTGAAACAATGTAATCCATAGTTAATTAAGGTGGATCACCCCCCTCAGTGAGCTCAGTTCTAAATAATCCCCCACAGGCATGACTAAAGGCTTGCTTTCTAGATAGGTTTACATTTTGTCAAGTTGACAAACAACATTAACAAGCATACATAGTAATAGTGGAAATAGTGCACATGTGCCCACAGACCACACACACACACACACACACACACACACACACACACACACACACACATGCTGGTAGGAAAGTAAATCTCATTTCTCCCTGATTTCCTTCCTGATTATTCACTTTTCCTTCTCAAAATACTCTACCTTAGTAAGTGTGGTGAAGTCATGGTTGCCTAGCTGTAAAGCCATTTGCTTCTTTCCCTCATAGAAAGCTGTGCATCAAAAGACGTCACTAGATATGCACTCACTGATAAGCAGATATTAGCCCAGAAACTTAGAATACCGAAGATACATTATGCAAACCAGAAGAAAACCAAGAAGGATGACCATTGTGTGGATACTTCATTCCTCCTTAGAATAAGGAACAAAATACTCATGAAAGGTACAGAGACAAAATTTAGAGCTAAGGTGAAAGGATGGACTATCCAGAGACTACCCCGTCCGGGAATCCATCCCATCATCAGCCACCAAACCTAGATACTAATGCTCATGCCAGCAAGATTCTGCTGAAGGGACCCTGATATTGCGGCCTCTTGTGAGGCTATNCCAGTGCCTGGCAAACACNGAAGTGGATGCTCACAGCCAGCTATTGGATGGAANACAGGGTCCCCAATGGAGGAGCTAGAGAAAGTACCCAAGGAACTGAAGGGGGCTGCAACCCTCTAGGTGGAACAACAATATGAACTAACCAGTACCCCCTGAGCTCAAGTCTCTAACTGCATATGTAGCAGAAGATGGCCTAGTCGGGAAGAGAGGCCCCTTGGTCTTGCAAACTTTATATGACCCAGCACAAGGGAAAGCCTGGGCCAAGTAGTGGGAGTGGGTGGGTAGGGGAGCAGGGGCAGGGGGGGTATAGGGAACTTTCGGGATAGCATTTGAAATGTAAATAAAGAAAAAAAAAACAGATAGCAAAAAAAAAAAGAAAGCTGTGCATATTCTCAATTCCATCATAGATCTCCTCTATGTGAATGCAGTGTATTTTATAAATTAAAAACAATATATTTTATAAAATCAGCTTTTATTACTATTATATGTATATTAATTGGTCACAAAATCCTATTTTTCTCATTTTATAATCTTCTACTGGTTGTGCTAATGCATACCTACTGCTTCTTTCTTACTGCTTTTGCTCTCTTCTAATGATATTAAATTTATTTTTAAAGTCCCTTAGGAGTTTAAGAAAATGTGTTAAGATACATGATCATCATGGGAGTAATTAACTATTTGACTGGATTTAGGGCCCACTCTATGAGATGAAACCCATGCCTAACACTGCTTAGTTGGCCAAGAACCTAAGACTAGATAGGCCATAGGACTAAGGAAAAATGAAATATGATTGCTCTGTTAAAGGAACTTAGCAAAAATAAAATAAAATAAAATAAAATAAAGTAAAATAAAATAAAATGACTCCTAACAATGTTCTGCTATACTCAAAGATCAGTGACTTCCTTAGAGGCCATTATCAGAGAAGCTGCCTCCTGCAATAGATGGGAATTAATACACAGACATACAACTGGACAGTGTGCTGAGAGGGATAGACTGGATTAGTCAAGGTTCTCTAGAGTAACCGAACTTATGAATCTCTTCATATAGAAAGGGGTTATTAGGATGACTTTCAGGCTGTGGTTTAGCTAACCCAACAATGGCTGCTTACACATAGACCATGCAAGGACCCAGTAGTTGCCAAGTTCATGAGGCAGGAAATCTCAGGTGATCTTCAGTATACTCTGGAATCCTGAAGAAGTAGGCTCTAATGCCCGTGAAGTAATGGGCTTGCTAGCAAAGCCAGGGCAAGTAAGCAAAGAGCAAACGCTTCCTTCTCCCTTCGAGCATGTGTAGCTCCAATTAGAGGTGGGTTTCACAGCTCAAAGATCCAGATTAGAAGTTGATCTTCTTTCAAATTAAGCAAAACTTCCTCACAGTTGTGCCCCCTATTTTTAGGTTTTAGTTAATTCTAGATGTACCTAAGTTGAGAACCAAGAATGGTCATTAGAGTCCTTGGAATCCTCAGTCTTAAATGGAGTGTATGTCTCTATCAAAACTCTCCCTCAGGCTTATGAAACTTTTCAGGAGAGAAAGTAGAAAGAGTGTAAGAGCCAGTGGAGATGGATGGCTCATGGCAACAGTGTCTTCTAGACACAGCGCACTGAAGCACATGTCACCTCACAGAGACGGTGGCAGCGTGCACAGGGTCTGTACAGATCTAAGTCAGTTGGGATTCCAATGCGGAGAGAAGGGTGTGGACAAGAGTTTCCATCCCTAATCTAGAAGCTGTCTCAGCCGGACGTGGTGGCGCACGCCTTTAATCCCAGCACTCAGGAGGCAGAGGCAGGCAGATTTCTGAGTTTGAGGCCAGCTTGGTCTACAGAGTGAGTTCCAGGACAGCCAGGGCTATACAGAGAAACCCTGTCTTGAAAAAAAAAAGAGAAGCGGTGTCAACTTAACAACCACTCACAAAGGAAAAGTTCTCTTCAACAGAGTCTCACTGGGTATATAAACCACACTTAAGGGCAAGCCCCATGCCCAGCAATGATGACCAACACAAAACAAGCTCAATGGTGCTTTTGCATAGTTTTTGTCTTATATTGTTTTGTTTGGGGATTTTTATCTTATTGGTATTTTGTTTATGATTTCGTATTTAGTGATTTTATGTGTGTTTGTGTATTTTTGTGTTCTTTTATTCTATTTAATATTGTTGTTTATTACTACTAACACTTTAAATTTATGTGTTTTTAAAAGAAGGTGTGGAGTTGAATGAGCAGGCAGGTGGAGGATCAGGGAGGAGATGGGAGAAGGGACTGTGACCAGAATATAGTGTTTGCATTTTTTAATTAAAAGAGAGAGAGAGAGAGAGAGAGAGAGAGAGAGAGAGAGAGAGAGAGAGAGAGAGAAGAAG
>NC_034600.1:13574245-13587769 GCF_900095145.1 Mus pahari
TTTTTTTTTTTTTTTTTTATAAAAGATACATTTGAGGAAAATTGAATTTGTCTTTCATTCCTGATAATATTTTTATATTTAAGCACTTTATTATAAGTTTGCTTGTACTTAGAAAAACTAGTTTTGACATTGCATTGCCTCTGAAATTTGAAGCATTTTTATTCCTTTTTTAGTGCTTTGAGAATTGGCATTCTTTAAAAAAATTACTGTTTGGACTTACAGCATAACTACATCATGTCCCCACTCCCTTCCTCCACCCCTCCACCCAAACCCTTCATACACCCCTTCTTGCTTTCTCAAAAATTCATGAGCTCTTCTCTCTCTCTCTCTCTCTCTCTCTCTCTCTCTCTCTCTCTCTCTCTCTTTCTCTCTCTCTCTGACACACACGCACACACCCCTAAATATTTTATAAATAAGCACAACCTGTTCAGTCTCTATAACTGTTACTTGTATGTATGTTTTGGGGCTGACCATTTGGTATTGCATAGCCAGGTGGTGCTCTCTTCCTTAGGGAAGACTATTTCCCCCACTCTCAGCATTTCTCAGCCTCCTGTAGTTCTTTGCGTAGGATCGAGGACTCATAAGCTTTCGCCCATCCCATGTTAGTATGTCTCTTGGTATTGTCCTTGTTCAGTTTGTGTAAGAAGCCATACTGGTGGGACTTCATGGGTGTAAGTTCTGGCAACACTAGGAGATAGACTGACAGAAAACTCTTTGTTCTTCTGGCTCTTCTTGTCTTTCCACCTCCTCTTCTGTAGTGATTTCTGAACTCTGGGCATGGGGTTCATGTTAATTTTAACTCCAGCATAAGAGACATGGGCCTTTCTTCATGTTGAAAAAATATTAGGTCATGTATGTATATGTACTATGCATGCATAAATATACAATAAACACCCTGAAAAAATCCTAAAACTTCCTTTAGCATGGTTATTTTAATTTCCTTAATAATATTTTTTCTGCCCCTAAATGTGTTGCAGGCGTGGCTGCTATGTCACATATGTGTCAATAGGTGGCAGAGAGGAGAGATGCTATGTCATGCGTGTGGCAAGTGTTCTGACCTATCTGAACAATTAGTTGCTTAACATTTCCTGGGGGAAAAAGGTCCTGAGACAATTACCAGTCTAGTGCTCTGCAGGTCCTTACAGCCTCCAGGGTGGAGAGCAAGCTGGAGACTAGAAGAATCCCACCTGGGACTTGGTGCCCTGGGTGGAAGTGAGCCCTAAACAGAGGATCTTCTTCTCATGGGGTCACTCTGGCATTCTAGGTGGGGAGCAAGCCTCAAACGAACACCAGACTGGCACCATGGGGCCTGGACAGGGAGCTAGCTTGAGATGGTCAATGGTCAGGAACCGCACAGGTCTGGCGGCGTGGGGGCAAGTCATGTCCAAGATGATCCCTGCCCAGTGCTATAATGCACAAGTGGGGCATAGCACTCCTGAGATGACCCCAGACACGCAGAGACCCCAAACACCTCTAAGAGGAGCCTGTAGGTGGTCGAGAAATGGAAGAGAAGAGAAACAGAAGGATTTGGGCACAACGAAGAAAGGCAGAACTGGAGACTTAAGGATAGTGATGTGATAGCCTGATGTGAGTCGTCGATGATCCCACCTGGGACCATGGTAGACTCCTGGCCTCTGTTGTCACTGGGGGCCAGATCTGGGTTCATTTCTCTAACCCAGGGGTTTGTTACCACCAAAGTCCAGGTCTGGGCTGCTGCTGGGGGACATGTTGATGTCTGAAGGCTGGGCAGAACAGAGTTGTGGGAGAGCTGGCCCCACTCATCTCCAGCTGCAGATTCAGGAGAGTTGCTTCTTGAACATTGCTGGAGTTGCAGGTGAACAGCCTCCAAGGATGCAAGCATGGGAGATCTGGTCTACCACTAGTTTCCTATGCCATGGCACGGACCAGGGAGTGATAGCCGACTCCCCTCTTGCCCCTCAGCATCAGTAGCAGGCAGGAGACCTAGCCCTGGGGTCATGAGAGCAGGAGAGATGGCCTGCCCCTCAATTCCTGCAGCACTCAGGAGAGTAGAGTAGACCCTGGTCATGGGGGAATGGGCAAGTTGGTCCAGAAGGAGTAAATGTGGATAAGTTGGCTATTCTAGTTGTCTGCTCTGTGATAATATGGTCGAAGGAGAAATGACCCCCTCCTTTCATCCCTTACCCCCTATTGTAAGCAGGACAGATGTCTCCATGGTCAGAAGAGCTGGAGAGCTGCCCCTGCCTCTCACCTGCTACAGCACTTAGGAGAGCAGGCCCTGTAACTCACCTGGGCAGCACGGTAAAGCTGACCCTGGTGGAAGGTGAGCCTGCCCTAGCATGTGAATGTGGAAGAGCTGATCCTGCCTCTTGTCTGACCCGCAGTGGCAAGGATGGAGGAGAGACACTCTCTTCCCCTTCATTGTCCCTTGCTATCTATGGCAGGCAGGAGAGTTGGCCCTGGGGTCATGAGTATGGGAGAACTGGGCATGTCTCTCACCAGCTGGAACACTCAGGAGAACAGGTTTAATCTTTCACACTTCACACTTGTTATTTGCTGACCTCCCCTGGGCATCAGGGTAGAGCTGGCCCCACTAGTGGGGGTTGCTGGTAGCCAGCCTCAGGGACAAGAGAGTGGGAGAGTTGGTGGTGTGATCAGCTCAGATACTTCTCAGGCCCAGACTTGAGACTTTAAATTGGCCCATCCAACATCTAACTCACTGATAAACTGCTGGAGTGCATGAAGGAGCCAGTCATACAAATCCAAAACTACAGGATGGCCTTAACACAAGTCAAGAGTCCAGAGTCCCAGTGAAGTTTCAGTATTAACAGAGTAGCAGAAGCCATAGGCCTCCTACCACACTAAGGAGTCATTTCAATGAAGATGTGCAAGCAAAAAAGGTGTAGACTGAAGGGTATATTATGGGATGCACTGTAACACACTACAGTTTCCACAGGGAGTTTTCCTCTGTTGTGGGGTAGGTTACAAGGGTGGGGGGTAGGCACAGGGAGGAGAAATGAGTGGGATTAGAGTTCATGATATGAAATTTACAAAGAACCAATAAAAAGTTAAACATATAGAAAAATAACATTGCTGTTCTTTTGGTAGAATGTTGGAAGCTAGCGATCAAAGATACAATCTTTGAAATTGTCACTTTGTTTCCTAGATAATTTCCTTTCTCACCATTTGTTTTGTTCTTTTTTTATTTAGTGTTGGATCCCAGACCAAAGCTTAATATTTTATACAGTTTTGTTGTTGTTTCCATCTATTTTTATTTTTGTTAAATCTTTCATAGTTTACATTTGTTATTTGCTGACCATTGCTTAAGTTTTTGCTTCATAAATATGTACCAATTTCTGTTTTTCTTTTCTTTTCTCATAGCCCCTTAGTCATGTGACAAAGCAGTACTTGAATTGCATGTTTTTTTTCTTAAAAATATCTATACTTTCCTTTGCATGATGTTGTATATTCTCATTTATTCTTAACTCTTTCTCATGTAGAACCTTTCCTCAGGTCTGATGGTCAGTCAAATCCATTATTTAAAAGTAGAATTTCCAGGAGTTAGATGAGAGTTTGAGCTTTTGTGTCTGGCTTATGTGCAAGGAGGGACAGTTGAATCTGTGGTTATTGCATCTGTGGCCTCAGTCTTGCATGTGGATAGCTTTCCTCTGGGCTTATGCCATTTCCACAAGAGCGAAATCCACTCTCTTGTGCTCCAGCTCCTTGTCTACCACGTTAACGACATGCAGTTCCTCCACTGTGGCTTGGTCTCCCTCAGCCTTCACACCTCAGCTTGCTAAACATTTCGTAGTTAGACTGCAGTCTCGTCTGCCAATGTCCTCTTCAGATTCTGTGGTGGGTATCCTGGACAGTTAAGTGGGGTTGCTATGTATCATTCTCTCAGCGTGGTTTGAGCTCTAGCTATATTTGCTATAATTCGATTCATTTCTTTCATTTGTTTACTACTATTTTTAGTAAGGGCTTGAACACAGTTCAAGATAAACTCATGTGTATGATCCCCATCTTAGGGTTAAATTCAAATCCCAATGGAATTTTAAATTCATTTGTGAATTTTCCTTCTTCAGATTTCTTGATCCATTGTTATAAGATCTTAGTTTAAATATTCCTCATACTGTCTAGAATTATTTATTTCTACATGTCAATTTTAAGACTTTCAGATCAGTACTTATTTATATTATTTCTGACATCTGACTTTCTGACATCAATAAGTATGCTGGATGTGTGGACAACTTCAAAGTATCCTTTGCTTCACTGAACCCAGGGAATCAAGAAGAGGAAAGATACACATACTTCTCTGATAGGAGAAAGTATGGGATTTGTAAGTGACAGAAATTTTCTAAAAGAAATAGATATTGGGAAGGGAAGAAAGGGAGTGAACAGAGTGGTTATTTTTCATTACTTTTTATTTACAGATGGTTGTTGGATATGTTTTCTAGTTTTATAACATTTATTTTAGTTTTTCTGTTTTACTACTTCTTTTATTCCTTGAGATTAATATAAATGCATTTTCCTCTTCCCTTTCCTCCCTCTCATACACCTTTCCTTGTTCTCTTTCAGATCCATGACCTGAAATTTTTTATTAATTTTTATTATATGTATGTATATGTGTATATAAATATATATTCCTAAAAATAACCTGCTCAGTGTGTATACTGTTCCTTGTATGGGTGTCTTCAGGGATGGTCATTTGCTATTGGATGAGCAGTGGCTGTGTTCTTCTCTGGGGAGGATGGTTTCTCCCACTCAACATTGCTTAGTTGCCTGTAGTTCTTTGTGTCGTGTTCAGGGCTCATGGACTTTCCTGTCCACGCTGGCATGTTGTTAGTTTTTGTCCATGCTAAGCTCATGTTTAAACAGTCATGTTGGTGATACTTTTTATGTGTAGCTTTAAACATTGCTAGGAGACACAATCTCTAGGGTTGATGATACCCATCTCACATTCCCCACCTCCACAGTAGATGTGGGGCAGTCATGGCCCTGAGCCATCAGCAGCTGAACTCGGGGTGAGACTTAAGAAGGGGCAACAGAAAGAAGCTGCACAGTGAGTTGGTACTTCCTGGAGTAGCTCGTCTTAGAGATAAATAGCCTTTGAAGGCAGAAATTTCTGATGTCTTTTGATGCATGTCCTGGCAGTGCATGCGGTTCTTTGCTGAGAAGTGTGTCAACATGCTATGAGCATTACTCCTTAGTGGTTACTAAACATGGCCTGTAAGTAGTTTCAGAGATTCGGACATATTTGCTTTTCTATCTCTCCAGAGAACCCAGAATGATGAAGTAAATCAGAAAAAATTCATGAGTGAGAACCGAAGCATAAAAAAGACTAAAGTAATCCTAGCTTTTCTGAAATGTATGAGAAATAGTCCAAGAACTAAAAGTAGAATCTGAAATAAAACAATAGACAGTTGGTTTATCGTTAACCACAGACAAGCTAGAGGAAATTTATAGTGGCCCATTTTATTGTAACAGAAATGGAAAGATCCAGGAATACATCACTGATTTCTCTGGGGTAATGGTGCAGAAGGGTTACACTGAAGGAATGTGTCTGACAAAGCAAGAGTGGGAAGTAGGGGGCTTGAAAACAAAGACAATGTTGTTGTTGAGATTCATAAGTTTTTTGAAAGAAGGCATCATGTAGTCTAGACTGGCTTCAGACTTGCAATGCTGTCAAGGATGAACTTGAATTCCTCATCTTTCTGCCTCTATTTCCCAAATGCTGGTACCATTGGTGAGCACTTCACAGGTGATGCACATGAACATTCATTCGCAGCAGGCCATCAGTCTACCAACTTAACTATATCCCAAACCTCCCTATTATCAGAATTGATGTGCTATTATGTTATGTTATTCCTTCATATCTTGCCTACCCACCCTTTCCTGCAAAGAAAAATATCATCATTTGAGAGAGGTAAATGACTTTTCCTTCCAAGACTGAACTGGACTGAATGAAAGAAACCACAAATAATAATATTATTATATATCAGATTAGAAATTATGCTTTTATTATTGTCCAGGGATATTGATTAATACCACAAAGAGAGAGAAGAACATTTGTGTATAGACTTGGGAATAGATCAGAAGAACATTCTAGGAGAGTTATTGGAGTGAAAGTACACACAATGAAAATAAAGTTATTTTAATTCTGGGCATGTTAGAATTTGACAGGCAGTACATAATTAGGGAACAAATGTGACTATGAAACTGCAGTCATTGTAAAAGTTCATGTACAAACATGGATGAGTATCATTCTATCAAAGATAGCCTCTGAAGCTGACAGATCTAATGTTATTTCAAAATGAGAAAACACACAGAGAGAACACCTGGTATTGAACGTGGAAGAAAATCTTTATCAGGGAGTACTGAGAGCCAACGTTAACCTAGTAAATGAACACAATATTTGGAGCAATAGGATGGGAAACCATAATGATGTGTTTCCATGGAAATCAAGAGAAACTCAAGGAGATTCTTTAAAACAATCTAATATTACAGAGCTGTGGAGGATCATCAAGTGCTATGCTTTGTATCCTAATCTGTACATTTTATGCTGTATAGGAGTGGGGCAATAACTATCCAGTGCCTAAGTAAGTCATGCATGAACACAAGTACTAACATAGAGTAGTTATCTCTCAGGTGAAATTTTAGTAGATTTGGAGGAAGCTGATACACTCTCTAGGGACTTATGAGGAGGTAAGGATGGATGAATACCAACAATTGACCTAGACTATGAACTTTGGGTAGAAAAGAGTATGCCACATACGCTTGTCAGAGAGGCCGACAAGTCCACTGAATGAGCTCCTTCGAATGACACTGGGTACAGAGGACAGAGACCAGTAGTAGAGTAGATTTTGAAACATCAATTAGATAAGCAAAATGAATGTATCTAATGATTCCCTTTTTGGAGAATTATAAAAGCAAACATGTATATTTTAATATGGTGGCATGAAAAATACTTTGTGTATAACCTACTTCAAATCACAGTAAAAATGAAACTGTTAGATTGTAGTATTTGAAACTACAACAGACCACCATTCCCATCTTGTTGACCAGTTTCCACAAACTAAGTTTTATTTCCAGACAGGTTTAGTTCAAGAGTTGGAAAACTGTGGAGGAGCCTAACATCATTTTTCCCTTGTTTAGCAAGGAATGGTTTACAGTTATGCAGGGCAATTGTATCATTGTGAAGAAGCAGGGAGGACATGTGTGATGGTCTTGCACAGATCTGGCTTGTATGACATAGCTACTGTTGAATATGTAATTTGTTGTTGGTCATTGTGTTGTAATGCATTTGTGACTATATATAAGATCAAGTGCATACTGACTAGAGTCAACTTCTTGGTGTCCCATTTGTCTTTATTAGTTAAAGTACAAGTTAACTTACTATAAAAGAGAGGTTGATCTCTAGTATGTTAAGGATCACAGTTTATTTCTCTCATAAAAGATCACATATACATGTCAGTCATTCAGGTCTTCAGGAGTCATGTTAATTACCCAAGGCTCTTCTAGAATAACTCATGCAGAGTCAGCAACAGCCAGGCAGAGATCACAAGGCAGAGCATCTCCAGAAGGGGTCTTGGAAGGCAGAGCATCTCCAGAAGGTGTCTTGGAAGATATACAAGTTCTGTTTCTTATACCTTGCTGATTCTCACTCAGAACATGACTATGCTGAGCTACAAAAGTGTCTGAGAAATATGTGCCAGAGTTCAGTCTTCATTGCTGTTCTTGAGGTGTTTTCTTTGTGACTTTGGATAAATATCATCACCGTACAAAGGATTAGTTGGGTGTTCAGATGGGCTAACCAAGGCATCAAAACAGACACGCAAAATAACTCCTTAATGAAACATCACAACAGATTGAATAAATATGAGAGAGATTAAATACAAATTTACAACGGCATCTATTTAAATTGACAATTCTATTTGGGTGCCTCTTTGAGTTCCCACCATGCAGCATTTTGAGCCACTGTGTGCCTCTTTTCTCTGGGCAATTAAAATTATTCAGCATCAAAATCCTAGCTTGGGAAGCAGAAAAGGGAATCTAAGAAGCATTCACTAACAGTGTGATTCAGAACAACTGCTTTTCCCTTTGGTCTATTCATGCATATTTCAATTGGCATTAATGTAAAGTACCAAGCAGGCTCTCTTCTACATGAAATCATTGTTCTCCACTTGGCAACCATCCTGGTGTTATATTCTAAATGGTCATTCTGGGATAGCAAATCAGCAATCCTCTGCCGATGGGCCCAACAAAGAGGAGATTGCTTGAGGCAGGTGTTGTTGGGAAGCCTAATTTTGTTGGCATTAAGTGACAATTCATATTTGCTGCACGGGGCAGTAAATCGCACTGTTTTAAAACAGGAAATCTGAGTTAAAAGCTGTGTGAAGCCATTATACTGTAGCCAGCTCCCCAGGCTCCTCTAATTAGGTCATTTGGAAAGAGATGACCTTTTAGTTCCTGTGCCTCTTTGCTGGGACACATGTTTCTAATTATCATTTGTATTTTGCTTTGCTGAAGTTGTTGACAAGCTGAGTGCTTGTGTGTGTGCACGCACTTGTGTGTTTGCATGCACACAGTTTGTGAGATTAGTGATATTTTTGGGTTCTACTATTCTACATAAGGAAGATGAAAACAATGTGTACAGTAATTTTACTATCAGAGTGGCCAAGCGCCATATGTACTTGAGTGAAGAAAACTCTGAGGGGGCATATCGCATGTCCCTGGTGTTTTAAGAAAAGTTCATACTAACTTTGTTTGAAGTTACTCTACTTATTCTGTTTGAAGCTGGCAACCATGCATGTGAGAGAGAAATGAATTTCACTCTACATTATTACTAAAAAAAAAAAGTAGCTGCTGGTCATGTTTGAAACTCTGTCTGTGATCCAAACCAAAATTCTCCCGATGGCACTTTGAGGCTCAGTTGTCCTCCCACGCGCTGCCATTGCAGTGTGTGCAAATGCACACAAGGAGTCAGTCTCTCAGTGACCACTACTTGCAACATAACTAAAGCAATAAGGTCCAGCCCTACTATCTGGGGTTTGAAATATCTTCTCTATTTTAGAGGACTGTTGCCCAGCCAGTAAAGCTACCCCTACAGCTGGTTCCCCAGCTGACATCCCTTCCTTTAGTGGGGAAAGTTTCTGAAAGTATCAGGTCTTCTTCTGAGACCATAAAGCCATAAAGCTGGCAAGCATCTGACTGAGAAGGCTTCTTGCTTAGTCTGCCTCCGGCCATTTCACAGCTTAAATTCTCCTGGAATCTAATGGTCGACTTTTAAGAATCTTCCACCAGGGAGAGTTGACAAGGAAGGATGATAGTATCTAAATGTTTAATATATAAATTAGTCTGGCAGTTTGAAGAAAATGTATGGAAGATGACTTGAAGTTTATTATAAAATTGCTAATAATTTATTCAACTCAATTTTCCCTTAGACTTTCTTTGGTGGGTAATGATGGCTCTCTAACAAAGTAGTTCTAAGTCTGGAAAAGGACTGGCAGTCATTACATGACAGAGGCTGGCGACAGGCCAAAGTACCCCGAGGCAGGGTTCTCGGCAGTGAAGCTTGGAACAGTGCCAGAGGAAGCTATCACCGGGGGAAGTGCTTCTTGGTTTGGTCGGTGTCCGAAGCTGCCTGTTTTCTTCTCTTGTTGAGGTCATCTTTCTCTGTATTCCTATTCTCAGTTGGCAGCAGTTTCATTGAGATGTTAACCAGTCAGGAGAGGTTCAAGTGTGACTGACAAAAAAAGAGGCCATGTGAAGAGATCTTAGGGTTGAGCCTGAGTCTAGCAAATGTGTCTCTTGTCAATTAAATATCTCCACACAAACCTATTATGAGGGGCTAAACGAAAATACATGGGAGACCTTTAAATGGAAAAAGGGACTGTAACTGAGCAAATCACGAGCTACTGTGGTCTGAAATCTGTCCTTCTGCTTGCTATAGGGCAGAGAGTGTATCAGGATATCAAGGAAGGCTCCTTCCTGAGAGTCACATACTCATACTCTGAGAGGATTGGTTTAAAAACTTCCCCACTGTCCGGTAGGACCATCCTCTGACTATGCGGTCTTCCAGATGCTTCTATCCAATCCCCTTTCCCTCTGCTTAACTAACTCAGCGTGTCCATAGAGTTCTGACCCCTCTTCTTGAATCCCATGGCAGACTCACTTTTATCTACATGATCTCTGGCGAAATTTCTGACTACAGAATCCACAATTTCCTAAACTTAGCAAACATGAGGCTGTACTTTATAAAACTTTGGAGGATTGAAAGTATTATAAGAGAATAGTTTGAAGAAAGCAAACTTCAACCTGATAAGAGTCCCACCAACCTTGACACCATCTGTGATGCTTATTGCAGAGAACCTAATTTTATCTGTTGCTACTTAGCTCCTTGCCCACTGAGACATTTCTGGGTATCATCTTCAGAAAGGAATTTCTTCCAATCAGTCCTTCGAAATCTAGGCCACTTCTTGCTGCCCTCCTTCTTAACATTTTTCTTTTCGTCTTCTCTTCTCTTCTCTTCTCTTCTCTTCTCTTCTCTTCTCTTCTCTTCTCTTCTCTTCTCTTCTCTTCTCTTCTCTTCTCTTCTCTTCTCTTCTTTTTTCCTTTTCTTTCCTTTTCCTTTTCTTTCTTTTTTCTTTTGAGACAGAGTCTCACTATGCAGCTCTGGCTATTCTGGAATTTGCTCTATAGATCAAGCTGGATTTGAATTTACAAAGATGAGATTTGCCTACTACTGCCTCCCAAGTTGTGGGATTAAATGCATGTCCAGTTTACTTTCTAATTTCTCATACCACTAAATAGATTGAATAGAAAGTTAACATTATTCTAATTTCTACAGAGATGCTGTTGTATGGAAATTGTCATTTGATCTTGAATTGAGAATTACTTATTTAGGAATAAGGTTTTGGCTTTCATTAATAAGCTCCCCTACCACAAATCAGTAAAGTGACTATTGAGAAATAAGAAGCAACCCTAAAATTATATACTACATTTAGTTTTAGAACACTTTTTTTTCAAACCTAATACAACTGACTTTGTTGTGTTACATAGTTCTGTTCATTATTTAGCAGTATCCTAGTAACAAATCTACTCTCACTGTGACAAACTAAATGTCTCCATAGTTTTCCAAATGTCCTTGGGCTATAGACTCATCTTTGCTGAACTGTTGATGAGCAAGAACAATAAGTACAAACTGGAGATAACTTCCAAAGTAGCATTTGCTTCTATGTGGATGAATATCTGAGCTGGATATCAACTGCAGTGTTAACACTGAACATGAATGCCATGAAAAACTGTGTGTGTGTGTGTGTGTGTGAATGAGTGTGTGAGTATGTGTTTATATGTGTGTCTGTTTGTATGACGTGTGTGACTGTATTTGTGTGAGTGTTTGAATGTGTGTGTGTGTGCGATTGTGTGTGAGTGGTATGTGTGTGAGTATGTGTGAGTGTGTGTGTATGTGTGAATGTGTGTGTGAATATTTGTGTATGAATGAGTGCGTGAGTGTGCATGTGTTTGCATGTGAGAGTGTGTTTGAGTGTGTCTGTGTGAGTATGAGGAGTGTACACGAGCTATGTATGAGTGTGTATGTGAGTGTGTGTTTGTGTGTGTGTGTCTGTGTATGTGTGCATTAGCCTACCTGGAAAATTCGTGGTAAAGTGAAATGATTTCCTATCTCAACAATATTATCTAATACAGAAAAACATCCACAAAGAATGCCAGCAATCTGCTAAATCATTTAGATGTGGATAAAACAATGTCACTTCTTTTAAAATGCTTTTTTACTTTGTTTTTTATTTATATTGAGTATTTTGTTATGATATGTGTATGCCATTTCAAGACCCCGTTCCCTGTTTGTGTTAAGTATGTTTGGGCCATGTGGCCCTTATTGTGATACAGTTTGTTAAGTGGAAATATCAGCCAATGTCAGAAGGTGGGGAAGGGACATAAGAGCAGGTAGCAATGCTGCATCACACCTGCCACCTGCAGCTGCATTTGCAGCCCACGTTCCCTTCGAGTAGAATATAACCCGTCAGTCAGTACCACAGGGAATGAGTCCATATTAAGACAATTCTATAGACCTGAGTTTTATCTTCATTTTCCTATGACTCTTAAAGGCAAGTGGCTTTGGGGTGTTTCTTAAGAGCATGGGTCTGGACAAAGCTCTGTGTATACAAAATTCATTGTCTATTCTTTGATTTGTATCTATTTCCTGCTGTCTGTGGACTTTTGACCAAACTAAATATCTAACACTTATGGCAGACTCCCCAATATAATTATACAATGCTGCAGGGCCGTCAAACTGCAAATTGGAATCGAGTCCTATATAACAATTCCTTTCAGAATTCTTGGATGGGGGTTAACATTGAGTGCCAATTGCTGTGGAGGCTTTGGGGCTTAGTGTAGGCTATGGAGACTGGGGGTATTGAGACAGACTGAGGGAAGCATTTCTGTAGCACAGACATTGGGCACATCATGTTAAAATCATCTGAACAACAGTTTGGAGACAAAATAGTTCAGGAAGCTGCTAGGGAGGTGGTCTTGCCTCTGGAGAGGAGTGTTTGGGGACAAACTCAAGAGGTAAGGGTGGGCACTAGCCTGGAGCCTTCAGCTTTGGAGTAGTCCATTTATAGTTGAAATAACAGAATTCCCCAAGACTGATTTTTTTTTTTTTTGATCACTGTCCTAAAAACAAATTTCTCTCAAAGGACATCATACGAAAACATTATTTTCTGTTAGGATAACAATGAAACAAAACTGTAGTTCTGGGAGTTTTGTCCTCACATCAGATGAGCAGGCCTAGAACAAGAGGCAGCTTGCTTTTTGAGTGATGTGCGTAGACAATGAGCTAAGGAGAAGCTGAGCAATAGGCACTGTGTAATATAGATTTCACAGGGTTCTGACATCTACCACCAGTGCTATGCATCCAACGATGACTACACCAGAAACTGGTCATGCTTAGAAATCTTAGAAATTATATATACTGACTCGCATGTTATTGATCTGAAATTATCATAAGCTGTTTATACATATAAAGAATGTTGGCGAGGGTGTTTCTAGAATTTCAGATTATGCTATCTTAAATTCATATAATTAGCTCTGGAAGACTGAGAGTGAGGGTGGGTTATGATTTTTATGTTCTTTACTTTAAAAAATTCTGGTTGCTTTTCATCTGCTTTGCATTCTCCAACTTGAAAAATTGGATTCATACAATTCCAAGGAGTCTGAAAAGACCAAGTCTCAGTTTTAAAAGGAAAACATAATTGTTACTTTTAAACATTACTTAGATAATTGTTTGTAGGAAGGACCTGGCAGGAACCTGAGTGTAGAAGTCATTACAGACCCCGACTTGTCCCACATGATGTACTAGGAGATAATTTTTAAATTAAATTTAATTTTATTACTTATTCACTTCACATCCTGCTCACTGCCCCACTCCCTGTCACCCCTCTGCCATCTTTCCCCCCCCCCCCCCCTCTTTGAGTCTCTTTTTATTTATTTATTTTCTTTCCCACTGAGGCCAGACAAGGCAGCCCA
>NC_034600.1:13587856-13595092 GCF_900095145.1 Mus pahari
AATTCTCCCCCCTCCTTCTCCTCTGAGTCTCTTTCAGGCTAGGCACTTTCTTTCCCACTGAGGCCAGACAAGGCAGCCCAGCTAGAGGAACATGTCCCATGGACAGGTATCAGCTTTTGGGAGAGCTCCTGCTTCACTTGTTCAGAACCCACATGAAGACCAAGCTGCACATCTGCTACCTATGTGTGGGGTGGTTTAGGTTCGGCTCCTATATGCACTTTGGGTGGTGGTTCAGACTCAGAGCCCCAAGGATCCAGGATAGTTGATTCTGTTGGCCTTTCTGTGAAGTTCCTATCCCATATGGAACTCACAAACCTTCCTTCTATTCTTCCATAAGAGTCCCCAGGCTCCATCTACTGTTTGGCTGTGGGTGTCTGCATCTGTCTGAGTCAGCCACTGGGAGGAGCCTCTTAGAGCACAGACATGCTTTGCACCTGTCTGCAAGTGTAACAGAGTGTCATTAATAGTGTTAGGGATTGGTGCTTGCCCATGGGATGGGTCTCAAGCTGGGTCTTTTATTGGTTGATCATTCCCTCAGTCTCTGCTTCATCCCCTGTGCCTGCATTTCTTATAGAAAGGATAAATTGCCTGTAGGTGTGTGTGTGTGTGTGTGGTTTCTGCCTCATGATCCTTGTTAAAGTAATTTTCAGAAAGCCATGTCCGTTTTTGTTATGTTTCTAGGAGATATAATCTTACAATAAACTCCCTGATCCTCTGGCTCTCTTACGCAGGAAGTTATTTTGTAGATGTATCTATCTCCTTGAACTGGGCTCTACAAATCTGCATTTGATTCTTTGTGGTTTTATCTATCTATTGCAAAGAGAAGTGTCCTTGACAAAGAGTAAGAACAAGGTTACCTGTGAATATAAGGACAAGTATTTATCAGTGATTATACTGGTTTAGTGACTGGTGGTGTAGGTTCTCTTCCAGATCCCCGGCTTCACTAGCCCTAGCTACGTTTCCAGTACTAGACATGAGTTCCCTCAAAAGGTCCCTTGTTCCTGTCAGAAAATAAAGTGCCACCTGACAGTGACCGATTGCCTGGAGTCCCTTCACAATTGAAATTTCCCACAGGACCCATCACTACTCTGTGCCCCTTTTACTATCACAAACACTAGATCACTCTACAAGTTATATACAAAAGAATGTTTGGAGCTGAGGATTGCCTTAGTAAATCATACTCTGCTCATGCCTCCCTGAGCTTCTTTCCACAGACTGCCTTGACTAGAGTTCTGGGCTTTGTAGAACCTTTTTACATATTGCAGGCAAAACACAACCATCATCTATGGATAGTTTCAGCTAAGCTTGTCTGTTTTCCCCTTATGTTCTTAGCGTTCATCAACAGGGGCCACCTCACTTGTATAGTTTCTAATGTTCTTGCAGGAAGGAGACAAAACAGCTCTGCAGGAAAGCAGAGCTGAAGACACAGGCATTTTGGAGCACATTTGATCTAGGATCCTTCTCCTGTGTCTCGATATTCTGATTTCTGGGTATACTCAAGCCAAATTTTATGCCAGTTCTGTGCGTCTTTTGATCTGCATAATGTCAGCTGACCCCTGAGGAAGATTTTCTGAGCTGGGTCAGCAGCTAAAAGTCATTTGTTGCCATGTCTAATGATCTAAGTTCAATCCCTGGAATCTGCCTGGTGAAAGGAGGGAACCAACTTTTACAAGATATTTTCTGATGTCCACATTTGTGCTATGGCATGTAAACACTCAAACACACACACACACACACACACACACACACACACACACACACACACACACACCTGTGAAAAATATAGGTTTTGGACAAAGTTCTCCCTTTGAAACTTTTCAAGTATGTTGAGAAAAGTGTAGAGGTAACATTATTTGATTCTACCATCAAAAAACCTTCAAAAAGAACCCTCTAAGCTTGAGGTCTATTTTGAAAATAAGGCAGGTACCAAATGGTTCTCTTGGATCCAGGCTCTTTACCATCCCTGTGATAGGTCCTAGCAGTAAATATAAAATGTTCTGTCTGACCTTGAGAAACTCAAAATCAATTTGTGGAGTCAGTATTAAAAATATAATGCCGAGACTAAAACAGATAGGTATATAATAAAGTGCTAATTTGGCAGAAGATACCCCATGCATTTTTAAGTGAACAGAAAGTAGAGGGACCGGTGAGAGTCATCTGGAGTGGTTTCCCAGGGAAGATGGGAAGGCTGATCTAGTACAAAAAGGATTTTAGGCTCCAAGATAACAGAAGGCCTCAACAACCCATGCACGGGCTCCACTGCACCAGCTTTAACTCCAACCCGACCTTTCCAGCACTCTTCCCCAATCCCATATAACTTAAGCTTAGCGTATTGTGCTGCTGAGAAATATTTGAATATGGGTACCAACAGCCATCAGACATACAGGCTTGAGAGCCAATGGGGAACTCTACTCCCAGTTCCCTTTGAGGCCAGGAGGGAGCTAATAGCTTTCCTTACAAAGAATGAGAGCACTGGCAGGGGTGAGCGTCTGGAGGGCTGAGATGATGCAGACAAGCCTTCTGGAGAGGCTTCTAAGGCACTTGTGCCTTTGAAGTGAAGAAGAATACCTCATGTGGAGCCATCCTGAGAGTTGATGGGCCTAGGCATAAAAACCTCCTAGCTGTCACTATGAACAGCCTCTAAGGTTTCTCCTTGGACAGTTGAAGTCTGGGAAGCAATCTCATGGAGTCATCAAGTCTGTAAGAGCAGTTACCACCCACTGAGTCCCTCTCCTGGTGCTCTGCAGTGACTGGGCTCTGATCAGAATGGTGATGCCTCCTCTCTTCTAAGAGGATATGTTCATCCCTGCTCAAAACCAACTTCAGAATATTTGTTTGAAAATGAATTCTGAGACTCTGGTTTTAGTTATAAATTTCCATAGGGAACAATAGAACTATAGTACATTTCTAATTTAAAACTTTGCATTGTTGATGAAATTTTGAAAATAACAGGACTAGGCAACCCAAACATCTGTTACTTTAATTCTTTCCTCCCTCAACTTACACCAAACTTGTGGCACTGGTCTTGGAATGTGGGCCTTGTCTCTGATCAGTATTTTGGAGAATTTTGAAACATACAAGAAAATAGAGATAAGATTCTGTGCTTAAAATTTATAATGCTTTGCAGATTGCGTTGTGGCTTTCTGAAACAACGAAATGTCATGGTGGGTTTTAATGCAGCTTACAGGCACAGCATAGTTCTTTGATGCAGGATATTTAAATTAACGTTAGTCACAACAGAGAGCTCAAGTTTAAAATTTAGCCCCACCCCCGTTTACCACACATCAGACTATTGAGATGGCCTTTCTCTGGAGAAGAGCCACTGCTATTTTGATGATTAAAAACAGAGAACAAAGGTCCTTGTTTGTTAGTGTTGGGTGTGGTGTGGGGAAGTTTGAGTTAAGTTGTTGGTGGATGAATGAGTGCCTCCTGGCTGGGCAGGGAGGCCACTGTGGTGACTCTGGGTGGTGGGTGGTGGGGACTTGGGGAGGGGTGTGTGTGGAACAACTGAGCCTGCTTGAGTCAAGACCAGAACCATACTCCCTGAACTCAGGCATAACATACAAAGATTGCCAAGTCCTTGAGAGAAGACAGCTCACTTGTGCAGCCAGGAAAGCTATACTGTCACCATGAAGATAGCAAATTATGAAATTATTCTACAAGACTGTCGCCACCGTTTTATGGGAAAGGCTTTGAAACAACTGCATTAATGCACAGTACTTAACCCAATTATTATTACTATGTGACTCATCAAAGAATTAGCAACCTGTCAGAAGATAAAAAGACATCTTTCTCATCTTCTAACACTTCTGCTGACCTAACTTATATTGGACTGGTAGGCCTAAGGAAGTGGGGGATGGCTAGAGGTGAAGCCCAGGTTGGGCTGTTACTGGATCTTCTGATTGAAGGATGAGTGTGTAGTATGCTTGATCTGCCCCATCTCCACAGGACAGGGCACAGGTTCCCAGGCTTGCATCTACACGACTCCAGGAAAGCTCAGAGAGTTGAGGCTGATCATCAACTGCTTCAGAGCCTGTGTCCTCCCATCAGGCATTGTCTCTGAGAACAAGATTTCTCTCAGTTTTCAGGTCTCTGTGCCTTGGGGAGAGCTGTGGGTCTTAAGCAGTTGGATCCTCTGTCTCTTTAGCTTTATGTTTGTTTGTTTTTCTTCTAGTGGGCTGTACCTAGTGTTAAAATTGAGTGGCAGTTCCTCTGAAAGCAGTAATAAAAAATATGAGGGTTCTTTTTATATTACCATTTTAAAATAATGTATCTTGCCATTCTTTCCACTTTAAAAAATGAGCCTTTTTTTCTATTTATTTTTCTTATGAAATAAGCAGCTCCTGGTGTGTGTGTGTGTGTGTGTGTGTGTGTGTGTGTGTGTGTGTGTCTGACATTTACACACCAGAAGTAAAGGCTAGCTATTTGTTGGTTTGGAGATCCAGGGCCTAGGCTTTGAGTGACTATATCTTTTCATTTCTGTAGAATTGATGGTTTAATGCTCAGCCATATTGAATTTCTTCCCTAGAGTCTGAGAGTGCCTGCAGCCATGTGTATTCTTGAAATCATGTGCTGCCCCAACTCAACCAGGGAATTGCTGTATCCAAGGGCCATTCTTTCTGCATTAAAGGTGACCTGTTCCCTACTTGTAACATAACAATTCTGCTTTACTAATATGGTATCTTTCTCAGGATTCTAAAGGAGAGTCAAAACACAGACTTTCCAGCAATTGAGGGTAAAAGTTACTGGTGAGGTTCTTAATTTCTTCTACTTTAGAACTAAAAATATCAGCACTAACCACTGTTAATTACAGCTGAAACAGCCACAAATTTAAGCAGCCTTCCAGGCAACTTCAGAAATATTTTAAAATAATCATTTACTTTAAAATGATAAACTGAATAGTGCAGAAAATTCTGAATTTCAGTAATTACTCTCAATTAGTCACACAGCCTAGCTTATCTATTCTGAAATTCTCTCCTGTTTGTTCCCATGGGTAGGTTATCATTCACCAGTGACATTTCTCTGTGTTAGAATCAAGTACTCCTGAGCTCATCTGTTCTCACCTCCAACTTCCATCTGATCAGTAACAGAAATCCACATAGCATTTGTGTGTTTGTAGCTTGCTCCAGAGGATGGTCCCTGCTGCTATTACGTGGTTGTGTGTTTTCTTTACCGTGGAAATGTCCCATATTTTAAGGGCTTTCTCTTAAATGTTCTCTCACAAATATATGCACATGCTACAGTCACATAGGATGTCCCAACACATATAATGGCACAAACAATTACTCTCAAACTGATGTACATTGAGTTTAATAAAACCTTATTAGATCAGTTAGTAAACACCACACTGTGAGAAGACTGTGTGGAAGGAGCTTTGTGTGTGCTCTGTAGATTGCAGAACAGAGCATTCATCTCTTGCCTCCACAGTTATTGCGAAACTTTAGAGGCCTTTTTTCGGGATAATTCATTTTTAGAAAGTTTGAAGAAAAATTACACAGCAATTTTGAATTACCTGTAGGTGTAAATAAGGATAATTTTTACTCTTTATGGCAATTTGGATTCTTCAGTGTGGATAATTTTATGAGCTTTCAAAGAAAAAGCTTCAAAAGCCACTATTGTTTAGATGGAAATGGCTGAGAGTAATGTTATCATGTTGGTGCTTAGCATTTTGTAATTATTATGATGCATGCACATTTATATATTCATAAGACATTATAGCTCTACTTTATAATTTTTAATTAGTCCATCCCTTTATCAGTTCTTTTAATCTATTACCTACACATACATGCACACACACATATGTATATATACATCATATCTTTATCTCTATCTATCTATCTATCTATCTATCTATCTATCTATCTATCTAGCTATCTATCTATCTATCTCCTTAGATAGTCGCTTTGAAAATCTCTGCTAAAGTCTATCTATTTACTTTTAACACAGAAAAAAACCAATATTTTTGTTTAACAAGGCATTCATTTTGAATTTAAAATCAAATATAACTTACTACCCATTGTGAGCCTTCAGTGTAGATTGGATCTCTGCATCTCTTACTCATGTCTCTTTACCCTCATACGACTAGAATTTTGGCAGTGGTGCAGCTTTACATAGGTGACAGTGTGACTACAACATTTATGAGGGAGAGATGGGTAAGTGGTTATAAGAATTTAATGCTTTTACAGAGGACCCGGTTCAGTCCCTGGCATGGACATGAACACGGCAGCACACAGAGGACCCGGTTCAGTCCCTGGCATGGACATGAACATGACAGCTCACAGAGGACCCGGTTCAGTCCCTGGCATGGACGTGAACATGGCAGCTCACAACTGTTTGGAGTTCCAGCTCCAGAGACTCCAACACCTTCTTTTGATCTCTATGAGCACTGCTTACTCATGATATACATACACATACTCAGGCACACACACACTCACACACACACACACACACACACACACACACACGCACACACACACTAAATAAATAATTCTTTAAAAAAAGAATGTTGGATAGCTTGAACTCTATAGAGGTAGTAAAAACGCTGTCCTGAAAGATTATTATATGCTGCTAGCTGGCAAAAATAAGTCTTTTAATATTGGGGGACTTCTCAAAGGGGTTTGAGAACAGAACATATGTCATACAATTAGAGAATACCATGTTTAGGGGGACTTGGTGATGAGATG
This sequence comes from Mus pahari, assembly GCF_900095145.1. Lineage (NCBI taxonomy): Eukaryota > Metazoa > Chordata > Mammalia > Rodentia > Muridae > Mus > Mus pahari. Next base: position 13,594,540 of record NC_034600.1, read on the forward strand.
AAAAAGTCTATGGTGTCAAATGTTGAGATTGGTGTTTTTTGTCATACTGTTGAGCTAGAATGGCATTTATTCTCTGAAGTACTAAATCAACTTCAGAAAGGCAATAGTGAAGCAAATTGTAGAAACAAAAAATTGTCTTATGACTTATGAGGCCTTTTACTAATATGCACTCCATTCTAAGTCAAAATTATTGTTAAACTAGGTAGTATTATTTGAGTGTGCAATGAAACCATACTATTGTGACAAGAATCTCATGCTGGACATCTCTCTGTTTCTGAGTAAGCTTTATAATTGCAAACTTACCACAAACAGCATTATTTCATCTCTGCTTGCATATGATTCCCAACATGGTCCAACAGGTGTTGGGAAGTAGTGTTATGGGCTTTCTCTGGCCTACCACATATTTTTATAAATGAACACTCAGTGGACACAGACACACTCGGTCACTTAAGCTCGGTTGTGGCTGTTTTTGTGTGGAGAGCAGTGTCTAGGAGTTAGGACTCTCAGCAGTGTCTAGGAGTTAGGACTCTCAGCAGTGTCTAGGAGTTAGGAC
>NC_034600.1:13595683-13597929 GCF_900095145.1 Mus pahari
CGCTTTTCAAAGCGGATGCTACTTGTTCTTCATAGGAAAAATTTTGCAGACTTCAGACTGTTTTGCTCTCTATTTTCTGTTTTGCTTATATTTTCCTCTTGTGACCAATTCACATCTTTTTGATAGAAAAGAAAAGAAAAAGAAATGGGAAATGTAAACAAACAAACCTCAATTATCATTACAAAATTTAAGAAGTACTGATAGAAGTTACAAAATATACTCTAAAATATGTTGATATTGGGCTCAAGAGATGGCTCACTGGGTAAGAACCCATACTGTTCTTTTAGAGGACTTGAGGTCAGTTCTCAGCTCTCACTTCAGGAATTTTACAACCATCTGTAACTTCAGCTTCAGGGAGGATTCAATACCTTTGCCACCAGCACTTACAGGCACACATGCACACACACACAGCACACAACATGTACACATGCATACATACTTGTACACAGACATGCAAGTGGACACATACGAGCATGCATATACACTTGCATCCAAGCCTACATACATGCACATACATGATTAAAAATTTTGAAAATCTTGAGATATATGCTGCAGATGATAAAAAAAAGCTTGTTTGTTTCAGTCAACATGGTGTGAAAAGAACACTCACAAGTCTTAGGCTTCTTCCTCTTTTTGCCGTTCTGACTAAGGGGTTCAGTTAACTGTTTTCATGTAAAACAGGGTATGTACATTGAGCACTGGGGACAAGGCAGTGTGTGTTTTATCCTCATATTGAGCAGATGGACTGAAGCATCTTGGTAAGAAGCAGCCAAGGAGAACTGCCTTTGAGCACATCAAAGTCAATCGTAATATAAAGTTCCTTGCTTATAGAGTTAATGCTTATAAAGCCCACTAAAATATTACTCATATCATTTCTTACCATGAACAAATTAGAATGACATAGAAAATATGACATATTATATTTCCCCCTTTCAGGGAGATTTATGCATTTCCCCCTTGAGCTCTTCTTGTTACTTATCTTCTCTGGGTCTGTTATCCAGTACTTTAGAGCAAATATTAACTTAAAAGTGAACACATACCACGTTTGTCTTTCTGGATCTGGGTTACCTCACTCCGAATGATGTTCCTAGTTCCATCCATTTGCCTGTAAATTTCATGATGTCATTGTTTTTAACACCTGAGTGATACTCTATTGTGTAGATGTGCCATATTTTCTTTATCCATTCTTCAGTTGAGGGATATCTAGGTTGTTTCCAGTTTTTGGCTATTATGAATAAAACTGCTGTGATGATAGATTAGCAAGTGTCCTTTGGGTATATGCCCAGGATTGATCCCTAGCCCAATTGTCATCAGAGAGGTGTCACCCAGCAACTGATATAAACAAATATAAAGACCTACAGTCAAATGTTAAGCAGAGCTTGGGAAATACTGCAGAAGAGTGGGGGATGGGGGCTGTAGCAAAGGAGTGTTGGAGCCAGAAGGGTCACAGACACCACAAGAAAACCCATAGAATCCACTAACATGGGAACATAAGGGCTCACAGAGACTAAACTGCCAACCAAGAAGTCTGTATAGGACTGGCATGGGCCCTATGTATGTATATTATAGTTGTGTAGCTTAGTCTTCCTGTGGCACTCCTAACAGTGGGAGCAGGGCCTGTCTCTAACTCTGTTGCTTACTTTTGAACCTTTCCTTCCTATTGAATTGCCTCATCCAGCCTTGTTAGGAGAGGAGGTGCTTAGTTTACTGCAACTTGATGTGTCATGGCTGGTTGATACCCATGGAAGGTCTCTCCTTTTCTGAAGAGAAGTGGAAGTGGAGTGGATGTGGTGTGGGGGAAGAGGGAAGGTGGGAGGAAGAACTGAGAGGAGAGGAAGGAAACTGTGGTCAGGATGTAAATAATATACTATAGGCCAAAAGAAATGTAACCCAGCTTACATTTCTGGTGTATGAATTGCTTATCCAGGCATACTATGTTACTTCCTGTAGTGGGTTTGGCCTAATGCTGTTTGTATTTCTAATGTTAATTTGGGTCCTCAAAATTGTTTGCATGGGAGAGTCTGCATTTAAAACACTGAGGGACCTGCCTCCAGTTAATCCTGATTGGTAAGTAAACATGCCAGCAGCCAATAGCTGGGAAGAAGAGACAGACAGACAGAGGCAGAGCATTAGGATTCCTGGGCTTGGGAGAGAAGAGGAAGAAGGAAAGAAAGAAAGAGAGGAAGAGAGAGGAGAGGAAGAAAGAGGAGAGGAAGAGAGAAGAGAGGAGAGGAGAGGAGAGGAAT
>NC_034600.1:13597946-13614789 GCF_900095145.1 Mus pahari
AGGAGAGGAGAGGAGAGGAGAGGAGACACACCATGCTTGAGAAGAGTGGAAGGCAGAGAGGCATGGCTGCTATGTGAAGGAGCCGGGAGAGTGTGGCCCAGAGGACTGCCCTACTAGGTCCAGGGCTGCCAGGATACAACACAGAATTTAGTAAGGGGTAGCTCAGAATTATTGGTGGGAGGCAGTGGAAGCTCAGCAGTGGCCCAGTTATTGGGCAGATTAAGATATATTAGAATATAAAGGCTGTGTGTATGTCTTTCACTCGGGAACATGAAGCATTGAAGCAATGCAGTACTGATTAAATCAAGGCAACCCACAGGAAACTGTCTTGATTATGTTGGGAAGACCCAACTTAAAAGTGATTGGTACCATTCCCTGGGATTGGGATTTAGTTTGGAGAAAGCCAGCTAAGCATAAAACATGCATGGATTAATTGTACTCTTCTTGTGACTGAGGACACCATGTGACCAGTTGTCTCCAGTTCCTGCTGCTATGGCTTCCCTGGTGTGATAGCATATAGTATAGAACTGTGAACTGAAATAAACCCTTTCTATCCTAAATTGCTTTGGTCAGAGTGTTTTATCACATCAACAGGAAACAAAATTAGGACAGTTGGAAACTTATCTGGGCTTCATTGTGGAAATCCCAGAGTAATCGGACATCTGTGGTCTTTGTCTTATACTAGAGTAAGCATCATAGAGAATGAGGGAAAGGTTGCAAAACCTATTGTGACCCGAGAAGTTTGTGGCCTGACAGTCATAGGCTGTCCCATATTCAAATGTCAAATATGGATTCTGGCTTCTAAAAGAAGCGTAGCAAGAACTTGTGGCCACATTTTAAAACTATCACATTTAGCTTTGGTAACTAACTTTAATATAAAATTAATGGAACTTGAAACTTTAGTATTAGATAACTGCATGAGCCATTGTAATTATTAAACAATGCTATCATAATTAGGATCTTCTCAGACCTCAAATAAAACTGAAAGAATAAATTAGACTGATTTTTTAGAAAATATATTGTAAGATTTCAAAGAAAGATATAGTACAACACTTTTATAGGACTCCATGTTAACCTTCATAATAGAGTTGCATCCTTTCAGGCTAAATGAGCAAAAATCAGATCTGAGTTAGGGAAAATCTTGAATTTTAGAGTATTTTATAATTTAATTATTTTTAGGTAACTGAGAAAGGCATTACTAAGTAGAAAAAATCATCTATTTAACATATTCCTGCCAAGAAGTTACCTATACCAGGCACTGTAATCCCCGTGGACGGTACAGCAGTGAAGAAAACTAGAAAAACCCTTCATCTGGATTAGCAGTATTAATTGTTGGAGGTAGAAGCAGGCATTAAACAGAAGATATATTTTCAGTCATATCCCGACAAGTGTAATGAAGAACAATTGAGTGGGGGAAGAGGTGACTTGATTTAGGATAGAATGTCACTTAACTGGACTGGAGAAGGTGATATTTGGATGGAGAGTGGGAAGACAAGTCATGTGATCTACAAGAAGGGTAGACTCTGAATGGACACTGAGGAATGCGAGGCTCTGGAACAGTCAACTGGGAGCCTGATCGGAGTCACTTGGGCTCGATGGTAGCAGCAAATGGGAGCATACATGTTGACCTTTCTGTACACACAAAGGTGTTCATGTAAAGTTGATAGTCATTAGAGAGGTGACATATTCTAATTTAGCCTTTAACAAAATCAGTCTGGATCCTGGGACTATAACAATCTGGATTTGAGGGGGAAATAGAAGGAAGGTGAGGCAGAGAAACTGACCTGTAAGTGGGGTTTCACATTTATTTCCTATACTATGTTACAACACTGTGGTTCGTGACAGAGTCCTAGTGAGAGAGGGGGAGGAAACAGTGGCGATGAATAAGGCTGCCCCAACCCAACAGATAAGCACAGAGAGGTCGAGCTTGTTCAAAAGCACAGTATTTCATACATTAACACTACCATGTGGATTTAGAATAAACTGTCAAATGTAGTTAAAATATATTTTTAATGTAATTTCAAAGGGCTGAGCTAAAACTAAAAGTGGTAACAAATCCTGATTTTTAAACATTTTCTCTGATTGTAAGTCTTCATTGTCTTCATGGGAAAAACATTTAAAAGTTACTAAATTGGGTACAATTTGAATCACATTTTCATTTTGTGGTATAGTTTCTATGGAACATGAGAAGGTGGCTGCAGAGATAGAATCCATAGATGCTAACATTTGGTTCTTCCTAAAGATTGAGGCCTGTTGTCTACCTGAGGATGTTTGCTACAGTATCACTTTGGAGAGCTGATAAATTATCGGTGATATACAGTGATATTCTCCTTTCAATAAGGATGGGAAAGAATGCTGAAATTTGTGGTAGAAGAAATTTGCAGAACAAACCTTCCATGGAAGGGAGGATATTACTATAACCCTCCCCAGGACCTCACACATATCCGATTCTTTTTGACTTTGGGAAAGGGATAGTGGGGGGACTAAGGAGTTTAAAACTCTTATTAAAGGACAATCTGATTTTTTAAAGTCATCATCTTCATGGAATCCTTTTGTATTTTCACCTGCTGTCTTTGTGAGCTCTTGAGTTTCTGACAAGGTTGTTTCCTTGTGGCTTCAAAGTCTCTGTGCTCTTTGATTTGTAAGTTGCATTGTGATTTTTCCCTTCCATATGATTGAGTTCTTCAAAGTGAGCATCTTTCAAAGCAGTGACAAGCAAATGCAGCTGGAGGATCCGTAGCTCCCTGTTAAGCAGCTTTGCCTGCTGTCATTGCTGCTGCTGGGGGGTGGTGATCCATGTCAGTCACTAACATGACACCTCGGCAAGACTGCAGTCTGCTCCGGGGATTGTCTTGTTTGAGAACACCTAAGAGGTAAAAATTCCCAGAGATCCCAAGCACCTTACAAAGTGCCTGGAACATAGTAGGTACTCAACAAGTATTTATTAATATTAATTATATAACCTTCTTTTGAAAGTGATGCTGATACATGACAGGTATTTGTCACAGACTGCAGCAAGGCATAGATTCTTCATAAACCTAGGTAAAGTTTATTAATAGGAGAATAAATAACCTTCCAAGCAGGCAGAGACTTGGAAACTCAATGAATTGATATAAACTTATATTTTTTAAGCCATCAAAGTAAGAAGAGATTAAGAGTAACGTTTACTTATTAAGATAATTTCCTAATCATTCTTATAAGAACTTAATGAGTGACAAACCGACGCTGGATATAAATTTATGATTTCCCAAAATAACATTTGATTGGTTTGAGTGATGTCTTACATCAAGTAATCATAGTTAATTTTTGCTTCTGGAGAGATTTGACTTTACCAGTCTATCATGTCATCAGATGTATTTCAGGAATGATTTCTTTGTCTGTTGATAGAGCTGAAGAATTCCTATGGGGATTCTTAAATATATAACTTGTATTTTATAAGGGTGGGACATATCTGGGACCCCAGCAGGAGACTACAACTCCACTTGAAATAATACAGCAACCATATAAAGAATCACTTTATGTATAACAATATTTTTCCTCATGTAAATCAAGAAAAAAGTTTGATTTTTCCTGTATGCATAGAATTGATGATGGAGCAAGTACCATTGGGTCATTTTTAAAATTTTTGAATAAAGTTTAATAAGTGTTTCAATCTTGATGCTATTGCAATTATTCACAATTATTATAAAAGAAAGGGAATTATAATTACATTGATAAAATAGATGTGAAAACCCAGTATTTACTTATTATTTATATTTCCTAAGTATTCTATATAGATAATGAAGGTTAATGCTTAATTCAGTTCACAAAATAATGCATGTCTAAAAGAAAACTTCAGAGACAAAAATATAAATATTGAATGGACTGAATCAAGTTATTAGGCTTTATTAGTTTTTCTAATTCTTTACTGATAGTGAACTTTGAATGACTGCTCTGCTGTTTTGAGGGGTTGGGGTGTGCATAATAAACAATGCCTCAGCAGTGTACCCACCCATGGCAGGTATGAGGAAAACTGAGCATGAGGGAGGAAAACTCAGGGAGCAAACAAAGCTGGAGAGGCTACCGTGGTAGAGGATGCTTCCACCATCCAGTACTTGTGGCCAGCACAGACATGAAAAATCTGGGCCTGGTGGTCTGTTAATTCTTCTTTCCATTGTCCCTTCCTTGGAACTAGGCATAGTTCAGCTTTTCCTTGGGTCTCAGAAGCAACAATGGGCTCATATTTTGTGAATTGCTCTAAGTTATAGCTTGCTTTGCCTTTGAGGTCTGGTAGCTGGTTTTCAGATTCTAGTTATAAAGTGGAAGCACCCCCTGGTGCCTCCAAAGAGTCACACTGAATAGGCCTGGGGTGGGGCTCCAGCTTTTTACTTGTGGAAAGCTACTAAGTCTGTGTTTAAAATGTAGTGAGAGCTGAGACTCTTTGTCTACAGGAAGAAGAAAGTCTCCCTTAGCTTCCATGTTTGGCTTATTTCTCCACAAGTTCCTCGTGGACTTTTGGAAAGCCCACAGGACAACAATGATTGTCATGGAAACAATTCTCCTCAGGAAAGTTCTTTCTTGATGGCTTGCTTGTAGGTAGGAAAAGACATAGGGGGAGGATGAGGAACCCTGGTGCTATTTGTTGTATTCTGAAACTTGGAGTGTGCTCTGTGAATGAGTTTGGAGAAATGAAGAGCAGTGGAGAGGCAAATCTAAATTTGTAACAACACAAACACAACTTTAATCAACAATATCACAGATAAACTTTTGTATGGGAGTGGGTAAGCTTTTGACTGAAATCCTGGCTATATCCAGCTACATGAATTCTATGATCTATTTATTCCTTCTGAGGTACAGTCTTATCCAAGACATATAGACAACATCCACCATACTCTCTTTATTCAATGCTGTACATTGGGATTAGATTAAATTATAATAGTTACACAACACTTTATACTACCTGTGATATACAAATGTTATCATTACTATGGGTTGAACTTCATTAATATGTATTTATGTGAACACATTTCAAGGTTCACTTTTTTCAATAAGGCGACAATTCTAAGGGGGCTATGGCTTAAAACTATAATTAAATCAATATGTAATAGTCATTCTACTCTGATTGTGTGGTAAGTTTATAAAAGAAGAGTGCATCTTTTTAAACCTAATATTTTAATTTTACACAGGATACAATTGTTTACTGATTCTGGAAAGCACATTCTATATCATTTACTCATCACTTAATGTTATATTTAAAGCTTTTATTCTATTTATTTTATTATTTTGTTGGTGTGCCCACAGTAGCCATTAAGAAACTACAGCTACATGAAGAGAAACATTTGTGATCCGCCAGTGGCAGGAATCTTAGTTTTATCTCATGCTGTGGTGGTTAGTGAGTTTAGGGGACTTCAGTCAATTATCATGGATGGAGTGGTTTGATATTTCAATTATTTCCTACAGTTTTGGAGGACGAGAAGTCTAAGAACAGGGTGCTAGGTGAGGGATTGCACATAAGCTGCTGTGAGACATCTACTTCCACCACAGCTGGCTGGTCTAGCCTAAGGCACAGCCTGAGTATCTTTCAGAAATTGTTATGTTGGTTCAGTGCATGGAGCCATGCTGGAACTTTGTGGATGACAAGGCTATAAATCCTAGCTACTGACATTATCCTCAGAAGAAAATCTCTGCCTCACTGATACTTAATTCCCTTACTTTAAGGAATGGTATGTGACATCATTGGCTCTTATTTTATTTTACTTATTTTATTTTTTGTAAAATGGTCATACTACATAGCCCTGGTTAGTATGGAACTGAGAATGTAGGTCTTGCTGGCCCCATATTTTCTGTAACTCCCCTGCTTTTGGGTCTGGGGTACTGAGATCACAGATATGTGCCAACAAGCCCAGCTATGTTATGGCTTATTTGAGAATATCTAACAGGATGTGTCATAATTAACAGTGTACTCTAGAGCGTATGCATCCCACTAATGTCACTGACAGGTGTTGAACCTTCAGAGCACACATGATGAGCCTAACCCACAACAATACACAGCACAGCTATCACACTGCCATAGATTGGTCTGGTCATGCATACATGCCACATTTTCTTTCAAGTTCCCAGAGGAATTTGATGGGCACTCCTTGTGAGGGAAGGAACATATAATCAAAACACAGGGGATTCTTGTGGATATGGCCTAATAATACCTATATACTAATACCTGGAATAATACAAAGCAGCAGGAATGGTAACAACGTACTCAGGAGGTCTTCCTGATGCTCCCTTTGAGTAGAATTATCTCAATCCCAAATCAGTTCAATGAGAGAGGGTTGGGTAACATCAACACCTCCATTTTACAGAGAGGGACCTTGGAGATCAATTGCTTGCTCCAGTTCACACAAGCTAATTAATGCAAAGTTAGACTGAAACCATATTGTTCTCACTCTTCAGCCCATAATATACATTATACTTTCTTTTTCTACGTGCAAAATTACTTGAGGAAATAATTTTCAAAATTACCTACCACAAATATGATAAAATCATGTCATTTATAGTAACGTACAAGAGCGTGAATATGGGGGTTGAATGAATATAATAGGCATAAACTGGGGCTTTGTGTTTAACATTGCTCTTATAACCTACAGAAATACGCTCTCTGCCTTGGAGCAACAAATGAAATTGATTATTCTCTAAATGCAGAACAAGGCAGAAAACAGCCTTGAATAAACACTTTTCTTTTAGTTGTTGTTTTTTTATTTTACTGTTTTTGCTGTACTTGAAAGGATGGTATTGCTTATTGATTCCAAATATGAGTATCAATATCAGTTCCAAATATTTGTATCAGTTCAAAGTAGGAATGTGGTGTGTGCTTGCATTGGTAGAGGATGCTTCAATAGGAAAAATTAGACTGGGAAATAATGAACAATTTTCACCTATTTGTAAGGAGTTAGTTGTCAAATTATCAGGAGCAATGTATTTATAAATTTCATGGGTGATATTAGTAAAAACAGTCCCAACAGTTTTGTCAGCATATTAAGGTATAGCATACCACACTAGCTGGTCCTAAGATATATGAACCTTCTTGAAATTTCAGTTTCAGAAATTATCTTCCAACATCAAGAGTTGAAATGACTAACAGAAGAATATCTGCCCCCACACTGAGACTCATTATTATTTCACTATTGTCTATAGTAGTATCAACATCTGGTTATCAGCAAATGTTTTCTTTATTCTTACATCTTGATATTTCTCTTGCAACTTTGGTCCTTGAATGAGGACATATGTTTTCTCACTGACAGAAGTCTATTTTGGTAATCTGCCTGTAATGATAGCCCCATATTTTGCAAAATTTGAAATGCTTAGAAAACAGTGTAATAATGTAGATGGTGAATACCCACCTCCAAAGGCTCATGTGCTAGAAAACTAGTTCCCAGCCTATCCAACTACAGGGTGTGTGATAGAACCTACAGGAAGTGGGGCCTTGGGGAAGGGAGTTAGATTGTGCAACATGAGCCCTTGAAGCAGATATTAGGGCTCAGACCTGTTCTTGCATCTCAGCTTCATGGATGCCAAAAGGGAAACGGCTTTCTCTGCCTTTTGAATCTACCAAAACGTTTTCATCTTACTCTGTTCCTAAAACAATACAACCAAACACCAAACAACTAAACCTTCTCAAACTGTGAGTCAAAAAAAGTCTTCATTTTTTAAGACAAATTATTTTACATATTTTCTTATAATAATTGATAGCTGACTAACTCATTAGGTTTAGTGACTAGGAAGATCCTCTGTGACTATCTTTATGTCACCCATGATCATTTTCTGTTTCTGGATATTGATATTCACCCATGTGAAGTGGGTATCTGCCATTGCTGAGATTCTCCAACCTCAGGTTTCATAAAAAATCACTCAAAAATAAACTTTTCAACACAGACTCCAGGCTTCACCTGGAGAGTCAGGCTAGGTTGGAGATTAGAAATCTGTACATTTAACAGTTCTCCAAGGTGGAAGTCCAAGGTGAACTGAAGAGCAAAGCTGAGTGGAGGGGTATCGCTTCACTGATTTCTCCAATCACCTATGTTCCGCTGATATTGGATATCCTGTTCCAACCAACCAATATTGTGGTAGTTTGACTATAAATGGAACACCACAGGCTCATTTATTTGAATGCTTGATCACTAGGGTGTGGAACTGTTTTAAAAGTTTAGAATCATTAGGAGGTGTGGCTTTGTTGAAATAGGTGTGGATTATTGGCGGAAGTGTGTCTCTGGGGGTGGGCTTTGAGGCTTCAAAGGCCTATGCCTGGCCAACTTTTTTTTTTTTGGCCTGCAGATGAGGTTGTAGCTCTCAGCTATTGCTCCAATACTGTGTTTCCGTCATGGTCCTCTCCGTGAGGATAATGTGCTAAACCTCAATTGTAAGCAAGCCCTCAAATACTTTCTTTTATAAGAGTTGCCTTGGTCTTTTCACAGCAATAGAACAGTGCCAGAAGTCTTCCCATACAGTCTAATCCTTTGCCTATGCCAGTGGCCATCCAAGTCTCCTCTCAGATGTCACTTCTACAAGATGCCTTTTCTCCAGTCACCCGAGACTGATGCTTTTCTCCCAATGTACAAATCCTACCCCCTGTCTAACTCTTAGCTCATTGCACACTTCTCTATTCCCTTTGTATAACTCTTAGACTATGAGATATGAAGAGACAATGATGTTTTGATCACCTCTGAATCTTCTCCGCCTAATACTGTACCAGGCAGAGGGGTACAAGGTCAATGAGTTCTTACTGAACAACCAAGTCTAAATGCTTCCAGGTGGTGGTAGGATCCTAGTCAACCTTTCTCAGCTGAGCAATTTGGATTGCTTTAGGAATGCTTGTCTAGACATATATCTGGGATGCAAAAGAACTGAGTTAGTTAAGGACACAATCTGGCCCAATCTGGCCTGCTGATTACTAGTCTGTGGTAGGACTTGTAGCCTTGGTTCTCAAGGAAGCATCTGCCTCCGATAAAGACAAGCAGCCAAGCCTATGTTATTTCTTAGAATTCAGAACACTCTAATTTTCACTGTGAGCTAACACATTCCGGACATAAGGCACTTCACATGAGAAAAAATGAGAAGTCTTCATTCTGATGTTGGGGTGGAGCCAGTTTCTTTTGAGATGGTTGATGATAAATTTCAGAAAGCAGAAATTTCTTTACTTATAAAATGATCTGCTTGCCGTAGGTCTCTGATTCCATGCTACGGAAAGGAAAGCCTTAGATTTTAGTGACTGAATGCTAGTCCTGGAAAGGACTCTTGAGACTATTTTTTACACATACAGAACATTGATCAAATATTCAGTGTCTACAGTGTGTAAGAAAATAAAACCAAAGGAAAGAAAACAAAATACACTCCTAGTGTGGAGGCTGAAGCAGGCTCCTGGTACTATCTTCTTCAACATTTCTATCATGTCCATATCACTACAAGATCAGAATTATTCAGACTGAGGTGGAGGCCTGAGCATAGTCTTACCCTGAGCTCATATCATTCTCCTCCTGCTGGCTTTCATGACTTTTTTTTTTTTTTTTAACCATGCATTTCGTTATTTCTCTTTTATTTTAATAGAGTTGGCCGGTTTAGTGTGTATATTTCAGGGCTAATTATCTCATTACTTATTTAAGAAATACATCTGGAATTGGCAATAAGGGAACATTTAAGTGATGCTTAAGGGAAAAATGGAAGGCAGTTGAGTTGGCCATATTTGGGCAGTTAGATAAATTGGGACTTACATTTTATGAGTGTAGATTTTATGTTTTTGTCTACCTCCTAAAATATAATTAAACTCTTGCCAATGGACAATGATTTTCTTTAGTGGAAGAAAGCTGAGGCTTAGAAAATATAGCATGAGAACAGCTCCAATAATCTAGTAATATTTGATATTTGAATTAGTTTTCATCAAAATGTTTCTGAGTCCCTGTTTTGTTTCAGACATTGTACTAAACATTAGAGACATTCGTATTTATCTAAATATAATCATGGAAACTAAAGTCAAATTTATTTTAATCGGAATGTCTGAAAATAATTTTGGGTCAGACATAGACCATAGAATATAGGATAACAACCCTGTGGGGGTTGTTATCCTATATTCTGTGCTTTTTGTGTGGTACCCTTATTGAGAACTTCTTTGCTTCTCTCCTGGTTATTGTTTTCTTCGTTAAGATGTCTGTATCTGACCACTTCTCTCTCTTTCTCTGAGACACACACACACACACACACACACACACACACACACCACACACACACACACACACACACACACACACACACACACACACTGTTCCTGGAGGAACCCTCATGGCTTAGCTAGTCCCTTTATCTGCACATGAACATTGTACACAGGGTTTGAGAGGTCAGCAGACCTGTGGTCATGCAGATTAAGTAATGGTTGTAGATATAATTTATAATCTACAACCTTAATAAATAATTAGATAGAACAATTAGTACTTAAAATACTTCTAAGTATTTTAAGAAGATTCTAGAATTCCACAAGGTAGCAGGAGAAAACTTGAGAGTTATACTTTGATCTCCACACGTATAGTAGCCTATGCATGACTACTTGCGCACACAACACACACACACACACACACACACACACACACACTCACACACATGCACACACAAACACATACACATGAATAAATAAATAATAATAAATAAACAAAATTTAAAGAATAAAGTAAGAGAATAGTAAATTACATTGGGTAATTTTCTTTTGGTTTGTAAATTTAGCATTTCTAAATATTTTCAGTAAACATAAATATTTTTGTTTTTCTGTTTTGAGACAGGGTTTCTCTGTGTAGTTCTGGCTGTCTTGGAACTCCCTCTACTCACCAGGGTGACTTTAACCTCAGAAATCCATCTGCATCTGCTTTCTGAGTGCTGGGATTAAAGGTGTGTGCCACCATACTAGGTCTTAAAAAGTATTTCTGATATCTTTAGTTTTTCTAGGATTCATGTAGATTGGCTGTTAATTGACAATGAAAATAGAGTATAGCAAATAAAATCTAAAATTTCATATACACATAAATTTTAGAGGGAATGTAGACACACACACACACACACACAAACACACACACACATGAAAGTTAGGTCTAACCTAGTAAATACTTCCTTTAAATTGATGTATACACTTTTCCTTTGGTTGCTTGGTTTTAGAAAATGAAGGTGAGTGGGATCCAGTGAGTTCAGTCTCATTTCAGTCTACCCAGGTTATTTTCTCTGCTGGACAGACTCACAGTAAAAGGTAAGGTTACAGTGTTCTAATATCGATGGGAGACATTCAAGTCCTTCCACTTATGCTATTACGCTTACAGTTATAGTTATACCAAGACATTGTCTCCATAGGGTGTCTGTCAAATATTAATACAACTGTAGGTTAAGTCTACTAGATGTATAAAGTAATCTTTTTTTTTTTCTGATCAATCCAATGCCACTGAGCATATAGGTAAAGAAGACATGGGTGTAGACTGGGAAGTAGGCATGGCTTGTAGGCTGGTATGTTAAAGAAAGCTTCTACCATGGGTACACTCTCACAGGACTTAAGAAGGGAGTATAGGAGCAGGTATAGACAGCAAGTCTTGGACAAGAGAGATAAAGGGACGCTCCCCAACACTAGGTGGTAGCCTGTTTAAAGGGAGCCAGGACTCAGCTAAGGGACCTGGGATTGGTCCTGGCATAAAGTCTCTGCACTTTCTCCTGCTCATAGTAAGTGGGGCATGTAAAGTGCAGAGCCAACAGTTCCTCCTGCCTATGTGACTCTCCTGAAGATTAATGAGGTAACGCTTAAAAGTACCGGAGACAAAGGACTCACTAAAAGTTTGTGTATCCTGCCAGGAAGAGCTCCCTTCTGAGCTGCTTTGTAAAACATAAATATATAAACATCCAGTGTTCTTGATTCCACTCTCTTTTATTAGAAAGCTATAATACTGGCAACTGGACAGAACCTTGGTATTTGTCTCCTCTTTGATGATCTCTCACCATGTCCATGGACATCCTCACAGGGACAAAACATGCTAGGCCGAGCTGGTCATATCACAAGAAGTGAAATCCAAGGACATACAACTCACCTGGGAATTATGGAGAAGACAAAGTATGCATTAATGCCTGAAACTAGTATTTAGGACCCCAGCAAAGCAAACACAGGCATATATTCATCTTATGTATGGATAGAAAAGCAAGTTTAGCTTGGATACATATGAATATAAAACAATCATTTCTGGTGGAATATAATATACATGGCACACTGACACTGCAAATCCTTGGATTTTTCAGAAAGTGAAGGTGGATGGAAAAGTAGATATGGTAAATGTTTTTTAAATGTGGGGAGCTTTTCATGGTGAACTGTGAATCTATAATTCCTCAGGAAAAAAACCCCAGAGGCCAGAACCACATTCATGTTTTCTTTGGAGGGGGGATTGATGTAGCTATATGACACAACATCCACTAGACCATTGATTGACTTAAAGCTAATAGCGGGGCATAGAAAATAACTATTATTTTAATAACTTATATGGGCTCCAACTTTATTTGATACAGGGGAGGGAAGAGAGGGAGGGAGGGAGGGAGAGAGAGAGAGAGAGAGAGAGAGAGAGAGAGAGAGAGAGGAGAGAGAGAGAGAGAGAAGAAACAGTGAAGACGGATGAGAGAGGGTGTGACCCTATGAGGACTGAAGGTGGTGGTGGTTTGAATGAGAAGCATCCCCCACTGCCTCTGCCTCTGGCATTTTGAATACTTGTTCAGTTGGTGGCACTATTTTGTAAGGTTTATTGGTACAGTTCTATAGGGGGAGGTCTGCCACAGGGGGATAGACTCTGATATTAAAAAGCCTCCATTTTGTCCAGTTTGCTTTCTTCCTGCCATAGTTCCAGAAGTTCTCATGGAAGTAGTTACAGGGACAAAGTGTGGAGTAGAGACTGAAGAGATGACCATCTAGTGACTGACTCACCTGGGGATCCATCCCATATACAGTCACCAAACCCAGACACTGTTGTGGATGGCAACAAGTGCTTGCTGAAAGGAGCTTGATATAGCTTTCTCCTGAGAGGCTCTGCCAGTGCCTGACAAATACAGAAGTGGATGCTCACAGTCATCCATTGGACGGAGCATAGGACCCTCAATGAAGGAGCTAGAAAAAGGACCCAAGGACCTGAAGTGGTTTGTAGCCCCATAGGAGGAACAACAGTAAGAACTAACCAGTACCCCCAGAGCTCCCAGGGACTAAACCACCAATCAGAGAGCACACATGGTGGGACTCATGGCTCTAGCTGCATATATAGCAGAGGATGGCCTAGTCAGTCATCAATGGGAGGAGAGGCCCTTTGTCCTATGAAGGCTCTATGCCCCAGTGTGGGGAAATGCCAGGGCCAGGAAGTGGGAGTGGGTGGGGTAGTGACCAGGGGGAGGGTGTTTTTCAGTGGGGAAACCAGGAAAGGGGATAACATTTGAAATGTAAATAAAGAAAATATCCAATTAAAAAAAAGGGGGGGTGGATCCCTGGGTGGGGTAGTCTCTGGATAGTCCATCCTTTCGTCTTAGCACCTAACTTTGTCTCTGTAACTCCTTTCATGGGTATTTTATTCCATATTCTAAGGAGGAATGAAATATCCACAAGTTGGTCTTCCATCTTCTTGGTTTTTTTGTGTTTTGTAAATTGTATCTTGGGTACTCTAAGTTTCTGGGCTAATATCCACTTATCAGTGAGTGCATATTTAGTGACTTCTTTTGTGATTAGGTTCAGCCACCAAACCCAGACACTATTACACATGCCAGCAAGATTTTGCTGAAGGGAGCTGTCTTTTGTGAGGCTATGCCAGTGCCTGGCAAATACAGAAGTGGATGCTCACAGTCATCTACAGGATTGAGCACAGGGTCCCAAGTGAAGGAGCTAGAGAAAGTACCCAAGGAGTTGAAGGGGTCTGCAACCCTACAGATGGAACAACAACATGAACTAACCAGTACCCTCAGAACTCATGTTTCTAGCTACATATGTAGCAGAAGATGGCTTAGTTGGCCATCATTGGGAAGAGAGGCCCCTTGGTCTTGCAAACTTTATATGCGTCAATACAGGGGAATGCCAGGGCAAAGAAGTGGGAGTGGGTGGGTAGGGGAGCAGGGCACGGGGAGGGTATAGGGGACTTTCAGGAGAGCTTTTGAAATGTAAATAAAGAAAATATCTAATAAAAAAAGTTTTTTTTTAAAAAAAGGTATTCCCAGTGTGCTGTTCTTGCTACCGTGCTTGCTGACTCTGCCACACACACCACCACCCCTCTGTGATTGTGGTGAATTCTAACCTTCTGAAACTGTTAAGCTAAATGAAGTGTTTCTTCTGTAAGTTGCCTGGGTCATGATATTTTTACCACAGTAACTACTGGGATTGATAAATGTGGGGTGATGTGGAAGACAAACTTGAGGCTAACTCAGGGATAGACAGAGGTTCTGGTGCCAAAAGTCAGAGTTTGAAACCACCTTTAATCTTATCAGTTATCTGTCATGTAGTTTTAAGAAAATTACTTTGTATTTTGTACCCAATTATTTAATTATAATGAATATCTCATAATAGTATAATAAGAAACCAAAAAAAGAAAGAAAGAAAGAAAAGAAAAGAAAAGAAAAGAAAAGAAAAGAAAAGAAAAGAAAAGAAAAGAAAAGAAAAAGAAATTAGTAATATAATCTTCAATGATGTTGTTTGACACACTTTTTCTGGAGAGATGTAGCACAAACATCGGTTCAACCCAGATAGAGTTCGCCCAACACCGCCGAAGTCCAACTTTGTTAACCATGAGTTTTACCGGTGCTACTTACAGGAATATGGGCAAGGGGTTACTTACAGGAGCAGAATTGCTCAGAAACTGGTATTACCAAGGGCCACTGCAGCATGGGAGTGAGAACCAGGAACACACTGCACAGCCTGCAGGCAGCTCGACAGGTTGAAGGGTGTGTCCTTTCTAAGTGATTCAGTTGGTCTAAACCTCTTCCAGGCAGGCCAGCTGGTTTCTACGTCTTCCTGGCAGTTGGTCTGGTCTGCTTAGCTCTACTTGGTCTGAAGGGACTCGCAGTTATTATTGCTTACAGTAAGGGGCCTAGTGAATCTGGTTAATTTCAGGAACTTCTTGAAGTTACTTTGAACTGTTTGCCTTCCTTCTATTGGAGGAAATTGTTACAACTCAAGTGGCTGACAGAACAACTTCAATGATTGTTAGTTAATTACTGTTACCCCATTCCCCTTTTAAAGGTCCTGTAACTGATGGTTCTTTACACGGGAATCATTTTTCTATTATTGTCCCCCGTTTGGGCTGTGGATTCTGAGTGATTGCGAATGTATTACTGAATGTAGTGTCATGATTTAAAGCACAACTTTAAGATTATAGCTATATGGCAAGATTCTCACTGCCTGAAGCTTATTATACTTTGAGGCTCAATAAACATACAAATTTCTCTCATCTGGTCATGGAGCTCAGAGGGACAGTTCTTGCTTTTACAAGCATGAAGCTCTAAGTTTAATCCCCATTCTTGTTCCTACCCCTAAGTAAATATACTAATATATGTGCTCTAAAGAACATGGATTTGATTGTTTAATATGAAGCACTTTGAATCAATTTGTGATAAATGTGACTGGGATCAATTAAACATTTTCTTGAGCTCAATTTCCTCTTTATTAAAAAAAGCTTCACGCTGTTTGTGAAACTTGATTCTCAAGAGCCTAGTTCTGTTGCTGCTTATTTTCCTATCGGGTCTTTGTATCTCAGACCCTTATGCTCTGGGAAGGGGCAGTGGTACAATGAATTTCGTCTTTTAACCAGAACAGGAAATATCAGAAATCATATGAAATGGTGAGCTTTTGAGAAATTTGCAGTTTGGACAGATACTGCTACTAGGAAAAGGTCAGTAAGGGCAGGCTTGACTGACGCCTGTCCCTGTGGAGGTCTGGCACATAGCCTCGGCAGCAAACACCAGCATTTCTGAAAGGTGTGCCCACAGTCACAACACAGTGTCCAACCCTGCTGCTTTTATTCCTGATTGTTCTTGCTCTTTCCACTCTGTGTTCTTCTTCTCATTTTCCTATGTTTCTTTTTCCTCTTGGCCTTCTGTTCCGTCACTTTCAGCTACATTTCAGAGAGCGTAGCCTGTTTGCTTTGTAACAGTAGCTCTGAAAAGAGACTTGCAGCAGGCAGTGGAGAGGAGGCATGCAGACAAACAGTAGTAAAAAGTTGGTTTGAGTACACATGAAACTAAAACTACTTTTCTGATTAATTTCTGCTTCCATTGAGGGTTCTTCTAACATACATCTTACAGTTTTATTTTACATAGCAATGCTCTCCTTTTTTCATTGACTTTTAAATTTTCTCTTCCTTTCTGTTATTGGCCAAATTTGGGATTGCATATTTTTATTCATCATTATCGTTTCTGCATGAGTAAATAGGCCTCTGTTCTCTTCAGTGTAACTCCCTTCAAACAACTATTTCAGCCTTAAACCTTGTGTTGTTGTTGTTGTTGTTGTTGGTGGTGGTGGTGGTGGAGGTGGTGTGTGTGTGTGTGTGTGTGTGTGTGTGTGTGTTTTCTATTGCTATATTCTACTAGCAATCCATTTGAATCATACCTGAACCTGGATGGTCATAAGACAGGGTTCTTATGAGGAGCAAGGCCAGGAAAACTGAATTACAAAATACTGTCTTTCTTCTCGGAAACTATTTGTCCTCATTGTGATTGTCTCCATCTGCTGTGTAGCTTGCTTTTTTCTTGTCTCACTTTTTCAGTCATTCTGCTGGTAGAAAAAGCCAGCTGCAGATTTCTGAGGTGTAGTTCTGACACCGCTTCTCATCTGGGAAGCCTCCATAGA
>NC_034600.1:13615655-13670318 GCF_900095145.1 Mus pahari
TTCTTTCCTCTTGGTAGCTTGTTCAACTGGGTTGGCAAGAAAGGCCAAAGTAGTGTCTACTGCCTTGCTCCAGAGTGACAGCAGAAATCTGCTTTTTGTCTGGTGACCCTATGGGGACTTTTCCATCAGGATTTGAATCTCCAGTGCACAACTTTCTGCATCTAATTCTTTTCTCATTTGCATCTTAAGCGAAGCATCTTACTTTCCAGTCATCCATATTTATGATCTATCAGAGTACACAGTGACTCCTTTCAGTGTAATTTTCCAATGCCATTAGTCTCAGTATTCCAAATTTGGGTTACCATTATAAAGAGGCAAATAGTTTATCAGATTTCAAATAAACCCTATATAAACAGGGATAAATAAGAGTAAGATAACATGTATAGTCAAGGCAACTTGAGAAAAAAGGTGTTCATTTTGTTTTCATAAACATAATAATAAACATAAAAATATATCTTTATTTTTATAGCATTTTAATGTATCGTAAACACTTTCACAAGAACTTTTTATGTATTCACCTTTAATGGGATGTATGAACTTGGTTAAGTGTGAATAAGGGTTGAAGGTTTGTCAAATTCATCCTCACTGCATGTGTCCTGGCCTGGTTCTCCTGTCTTGGTGGATTAGTCACTTTAAATATTTTAGGTCATTTAAATTCAGAGCATTTAGTTCAGTTCATCAATAGAAGTAGAAACTCCACGATACTGTTATGTCCAGGGATTCAAAGTTGTACAGAGCTCATTTCCATTTCTCCTGTGTATTAGTTTTTGCCACCAGTACATATGCTAAGTAATTCTCCTGGTTTATGTGGTATGGACACAGGACTTACCTTGTTCTACCAGCATTCCTGAGTGAAACTAGATTCCAAACTGGAGAGACAACTGTGTTCTTGGCTAAGCTATTATATGATGCTATTTCCGGGAGAAATAAGCAAAGATCTGCTTACTTCAGATAGGGAATCAATGGCAGACCTGAGTATGGATGCCCTCAAAGAAAGCCTTTATGAATAAATGAATTTTAATGGGGTTACTTTCAGGAGCAGAAATGACTCAAAGATGGCTGAATCACAAAATCCCCACCATGGGTGACAACTCGCGAAACCTAGAAACCTGAAGAATATGTTATAACACGCAAGCAGCTCAGTGAGTGAGAGTGCCCTTTTCAGATTGCTCACCTGCCGTGCATGAAGATAGGAGGACAAGTGGATACAGGTGGCCGTTTCCTTCAGTACTGTGGGTTATGGGCATAGAATTCAGTAGTCAGGTTTGGAAACAATTGCTCTTCCCATCTAAGCTGCCTTGCCAGACCAATGTCATGAACTTCTCAATCACTTCTCATTAGACCGTTCACCCCTGTCGGGAAAACCATAATATCTTTCTTGGCAGTGAATATTGGATCTCTCTCCTGTCTTAATTTCTTGTTTGGCCTTTATTTCTAACATGAGCTTTAAGCTCCTAAATCCTTCTTGTTAGAATAAAGACAAAAGCAATGATTTGTATGTGCTTGGCCCAGGGAGTGGCATTATTAGAAGGTGTGGCCCTGTTGGAGTAGGTATGTTACTGTGGGTGTGGGCTTGAGCACCCTCATTCTGCCTGGAAGTCAGTATTCTGCTAGGAGCCTTCATCTGAAGATATAGAACTCTCAGCTCCAGCTGTACCATGCCTGCCTGGATACAACCATGTTCCTACCTTGATGATGATTATGGACTGAACCTCTGAACCTATAAAGCAGCCCCAATTAAATGTTGTTCTCATAAGAGTTGCCTTTGTCATGGTGTCTATTCATAGCAGTAAAACCCTAACTAAGACACAACCCTTGTTTCTTACTTGTCCTTACATTGTCAGTGGCTCAAATGACCTGGGTGCTCAACACAATATTTATTTGTTTTTGTTTTTGTTTGTTTGTTTTGTTTTGTTTTTTCTCAACACTGACCTTATGTCAATAGCACACAGAATGATGAGACTCACTGTTTAAAAATTTTTTTTTGATTTGCAAATTCTCGATCCCAAATATTTTTTCCAACCTCACCACCCATTGCTTCTACAGGCCTCTAAATGTGGATAACAGCACGCTTGATTCATTCTGTATTTCCTTGTTGGACTATTGTATTCTCCACTGTTTCATTTATCTATATGATAATGAACCACAGATTAATAAAGGTTGCTAAATCATCTTAGAGGTGTTGGAGTTCGAAAGACCCTCATTCACAAAGATCACAGAGACTGAGATCGCTGCAAACTGCAAGAGGTTTACTGATCCAACACATTGGGGCCC
Organism: Mus pahari; assembly: GCF_900095145.1. Classification (NCBI taxonomy): domain Eukaryota; kingdom Metazoa; phylum Chordata; class Mammalia; order Rodentia; family Muridae; genus Mus; species Mus pahari. Next base: position 13,617,930 of record NC_034600.1, read on the forward strand.
CTCAGCATATAGGCAAGAGGAGACCCCCGAACAAACAAAGAACACATTTTTTATACCTTGTAAGGGGCAGATTTAGGCAACAGGGCTAGCTGGCTTATTCTAATTGGTGTAGCAAGTAACCCTTTCAGGCATTTACTTTTTGGCAGGGCGCACTTGTGTACCACTTGCTCCACAAGGTGTTTTAAACCTGGTACAAGGTACTTAGTCTTGGAAAATGTCTGGATGAATTTGCTTATGCCTAAGTGAGTCCACTGGTGCATCTGTTTGATCATAGCCTCTGCTTTTCTTTTTGGAAGGATTTTCTTTTCCCCAGAGGTATACCACAGTCCCTTATTTTTGTTGAACTGGTAACTAGAATTCTTGGAAATGAGGGCTAAGTCCTCTGCTGTGTAGGTATAATTGGTTATGGGTTTTTTGGGCTCTGTTGCCAGGAGCACCAGCAGGGTCATGGCTATAAACACTCATGTCTCTCTGTCCGCCATGTTGTTGCCCCCTGCTATCATGGTGTCTCCCTTCTGGTGACTAGGACAGTGGATGATGCTTACCTTGGCAGGGTCACGGAGGGCCCTCAGTAGAGCCAGTCTTTCCTCTTTGTTCTTAATTTCTTTTTCTCCCGACATCAGTAGACCCCTCTGTTGATATATGGACCCATGGACTTGGGCTGTGGTAAAAGCGTACTTGCTATCCATGTAGATGTTGAGTCTTTTTCCTTTTCCTAATTCCAAGGCCTTAGTGAGGGAAACAGTTCTGCCTTTAGGCTGACATGCCCTCCGGCAGGGCCTGTGCCCAGATAACTTGGCGTCCATCTACCACAGCTGCTCCAGCATGTCTCCTCCCTTCTTCTAGAACCAGGTAATGTCTGCGCCCTCTAGTGGCTGATCTGTCAGATCTTTATGCCACCCATGTGCCTTGGCAAGAACTCGCTGACAGTCATGGACAGGGGGCTCTATGTCTGGGTCTGGGAGCAGGGTAGCTGGGTTCAGACTTTCACGGGGAGGGGAGGGGTCAGAAGTGATTCTATTGGAGTTAAGCAACAGAGTCCGGTAGTGGGTCATGTGGGCATTGGTCAACCATTGCTCTGGGGGGGGGGGGCTGGCGGATCACGGTCTCCAGGGTGAGAGGGGCTTACACTACTAGATTCTGTTCCATTGTCAACTTGTCTACATCTCTGACCAACACTGCAACAACTGCCATGATCGGCAAGCAGGCAGGCCACCCCGCGGCTACTGTATCTAGCTTGGTTGACAGGTAGGCCACTGGCCTCTTCCAAGGACCCAGCTTCTGTGTTAGCACCCCTTTCTATCCCTTTACTCTTAGCCACACACAGGTGGAAGGGTTTGGTCATGAGGGGGGTCCTTCTTCTTCTTCTTGGGGCAGTCTCTAGCCCAGTGCCCTTTTTCTTTACAGCAAGCACATTGATCTTTAGCCAAAGGCTCTGTGCAGTTGCCCAGTAACGTCTTACTAGGCTCTATAGTTTCCCTGAGTACTGTGGCCAGTATTTTATGCAAGTTTCTCTCTTGTCTCATCCCTTTTTAATTCCCTGGCTTCCTGTTCCTTTTGCTTTCTTCTTTCTCCTCCTCTGTTTCCCTATTGTGAAATACTTTCTCGGCAACCTGCACTAACTCTCTTATCGACTTGTCTTACGATCCTTCTAACTTCTGTAATTTCCACTTAATATCTTTATAAGACTGATCTATAAATGTCATAATCACTGTTAACTTTCTGTTCCTTGGCACTCAGGTCATAGTGGGTAAAGCAGCGGAAAGCCTCCATAAGTCTCTCCAGGAACATGGAGGGAGACTCATCTGGGCCGTAGATGACCTCTCTTACCTTAGTCAGATTGGTGGGGCGCTTCCCAGCCCCACGGAGACACACCATTAGAACCTGGCAGTAGACCTTCAGGTGATCCCTACCTTCAGGAGTGTTGTGATCCCAGTTAGATCGGGTAAGAGGGAACCCAGTGCCAGGGACATTCTTCCTAGCCTCTAAGAGAATTCTCTGCCTTTCCTCTGTGGTGAAGAGAACCGGCAACCATTGCTGGCAATCGTCCCACGTGGGCTGGTGAGAGAAAAGAAGGGACTCTCCAAAGTAGGTGAGAGTTTTAGGGTTCTCCGAGAAAGAGGGATTATGGGTCTTCTAATTGTAGAGATTGGCTGAGGAAAATGGCCTGCACTGCAATGGTTGGTTTCCCTGCTTGACCAAAGGCCCATATGCCAGCAAGGGAAGGGCCACTGATGTCTCAGGGACCGCCCCTCGTCTGCTCTGGGTTCCTTGAGCTGGTCCCTCCCCAGGCTTTTCTGGGGCCACGGGTGGGGCTGATAGTCCAAGGACAGTGGTGGCACCAGCACCCTGCCGGCTGATCCCTGGAGTTGGAGAGTTGGGGGTGGTGGTGGTGGTGACAGAGGATCTGAAAGGAGGAGGTCAGTATTGGGGTCTGACAGGATTTTTTTCTTAGGCGTTTACCAGAGGGCATAATTATCAACCAGTAGAGGACCTGTGGATGAGAGAAAAGGGCGGGCCCAGGGGTGTGTGTGGTGTCTGTCCCATGATTTTCAAAACAGCCATCAGTCGGAGTCCGAATACAAAGAGACACACCAAGACACACCAAGACACACAATAGAAACCATCCTCCAGGCGACTGCCACAGAATAAGAACTGAATCAGATGGCCTGGACGATTACTTCCCCTGCCCAGATGGAGACAGACCTTCTCAGGATCCTTCTCCCAGCGGGAGACTAGAGCATCCTCAGAGTTCCCGGTTGCCGCAGCATTCTGGCACATCTGCCCGCCGCTTTGGCAACTATCAGAAGAACCGAAAGCAAAACAAAATCAGAAAGTGGTCTAGTAGAGTACACACAAGTGAACTAGACAGACAGACAGACAGACAGACAAACAGACAGACAGACATTTTATCTTGCTCTAGTAAGAGGTTTACTGATCCAAAGTGTTGGGGCCCCTCAGCATGCAGGCAAGAGGAGACCCCGAATGAACAAAGAACGTACTCTTTATACCTTGAAAGGTGCAGATTTAGGGAACAGGGCTAGCTGGCTTATTCTAATTGGTGTAGCAAGTGACCCTTTCAAGGACTGGTTTGCATATGGTGACTACCTTTGGTCTAGTCCCTCACTCTGCCTGCCCTTAGTGTTTTTCTCAGCATTGTTTAGTCGGCCAGCTTCCTTATCTGGCTCTGCATCTGGCCTGCCAGTACAGTTTGGAAAGTCCCTTCAGAGAGGGAAGGGGCTGGGTGGTCTTGAATTTATTTTGGGTTCTACAGAGGCACTGTTCCCAACTTCATCTAAAATCCATTTTACAGTTGTCCCTCTGTAAGTCTGCATCTACGGACTCCAAACTCAAAGAAGCCGTGTCCCTGCATCTTCCTTATGTGTTTGACCACCTGCCAATAGGGAATATTTGAGAATCAAAAGTTGTTTGTACAGAGCTTATACTGTCTTGGCAGTGAATATTGGATCTCCTGTGTTGTTTCCTTGTGTGGCCTTTATTTCTAACATGGTTTTTAACGTCTCAAATCCTTGTTCGACATATCTTTTGTCATTATTCCATAGAAATCACAAATATTAACATTGTACTAAAACCAGGTTAAATATTACCTGTAATCTTGAGTGATTTGTGGTATTCAAGTTGATGAGTATGTAAACACTATAGAACACTATAGTATTTTGTATATGGAACACTAGAAAACTTGAAATTTGGTATCAACAACAACCAACTCTTCTCAAGGATAATGAAGACTGGCTGTATTTAGAATGTGATCTGGGCTGGCGGATGCACATCACTAGAGAAAAAATGTTTCCCAGAGTGTACTGGATGTGATAAGAAACACTCAGTCCCATACTAATGTGAACTTAAGTCAGTATATTTCTGACTTAATTGTTTTTGTTTCTACATTTTGTATTTTGATGCAATTGCTATCAAGCACAAGTTAGCAATGTGTTAACGTTAACTCTTCTCATTGTACAAATGCAGTTCTGAAGTGTTTATCAATCTCCTCTTTATCATGCCCAGTGCTACAATTCTATTCCAGTCTTTCATTGTGTTCCTTTAGAGAAGTATGACAGATTCTGTCTACTGTATAATTTACATGTTAGTTTTCATGTGGATGTAGTTGAGATAGTCATTCATCTCTTTAGTTAGAGTGAGAACAGATAAGATTCTTATAAAAATATCTTACTTGCTTTGTTAACTAGAAAGGTTATATGCAATGGAGACTAACTAAATGATTAATTGATGTTCTTAGATAAATCATGTTTCTTTTAAGAAGGCCAAGAGGTAAGTTTTATCTTATCATTCAAAACTCCAATTGAATTGTCCTTGTCTTCTGCTGTAGGGAAACTTCCGGCTTAGGATGTTACTCAGGCTATACCTACACTGGCCTTTTTAGTGTTGTAGAAGAAGGCTCCTTCAGTGACTATCTCCAGTAGATGATTAGCATTAACTTTTTGGGATGTATTTCTGTATTAGGCAAATATCAAGTTGCATTATAGATATGTTCTGCTTATGGGAAATCTGCCTCAAGATTTAAATATCCATATTTATAGAGATTTACATATTAAAATCAAGTTGTGTTATGAATATGGGATGTATTATGGGTACGTGATGTTTCCATGAGAAATGTAAGTATTCAAATATAATCTACTTGGTGCTAAGGAAAATTATTTCTTGGCATTGGGAAAGATCTGTGGAATCTGTGTAATAATACATGCCTGTACTCAGCTTACGTGCAGCAGGAAACTTCTGTCCTATGTGGATCCGTTTCTTAAATGATCAAGTAGAACATAAACTACATAAGATCTAAATCAACACTAAAATTGCCTGGGGATGATGTTACATGAGAGATGGACATAACACAGTTTGGTCAAGTCCTATACAAGAGTATTTCACACACACCCCTTTGCTCTTTCCTCCATTAAGAAAAGCGGCTTGCCAGCATTTGCTTACAGAACTTAGCATAGCAAAGGTCACACACTGAAACATCAGGACAATGTCCAGCATGGTGGGAAGTTCAGATCTTGGGGAAAACATAGCAACTGAGATGGTAGAGGCCTCAGGGTCCACCTTGCCAGTATCTGCAGCTCTGGGTACAGTGTCAGTTCAGTGACTGGAACTGTGATGAAAATAACCTGCCTCAGCTATTTTTTAGATTCCTAGTAACATTCATAAATCAAATGACTTTGAGATACAACTCCGTGGCGCATTCAATCATTCTGGAATGGACAATGTTTTAGGTATTCTGATAATTTTGTTATTGATGTTAAATAATTAAATACTATTAACTATTTTATCTGTGTTTATAACTGCTCTAAGAATTGAAATAAAAGAATATTTTAACATTTTACCTTTGTCAAGAATCTTAACAATTAAATAAGGCTTAGGTACATCGAAATTTAATGATCATGTTGTCCTCATCTTAAATATTAAAAGTCAAGATATATTAAAATGTATCAGTGCTTGGGTGGTGGCCTGCTTTGTTTTCTAAAAATATTTCAGCCTCATTGGTTCTGGAAAGGTGAAAATACTGACTTTGTTTTCATTGTATACTTGAGTATTTTTGGAGTATTATAATTTACTGTTGCATGAGTTATACATTTTGTCTCAAATTCAAGAATGTGATTGTTTGTAGAAGTCCTGCATTTGCTACTAAGGCATTATTAATACAATATGCATTTTAATTATCTAAGTGACTTTCTAACATGGTCAAATTTTCTTCACATATGTGGGTGTGAGGTTCTGCAAGGATCAAAGGTAATTAATGTTTTCCAGCAGTAAGTGTGATAAATACTTCCTTGGTAAGTCAATTATATCCAGACAGAACTTAAATGTGAAGTAAGGGTATACTATAAGCTACTTGTAGATAGCTTTTATATAACAGAGCCACTTCTTTGCCACTTGCTATTCCAGCAAGATTTGAAAAATTAGATAGCTAAGTTTCTCTAAGCACACAATTTGCTGCACAGATTCCTGAGAGAGAACTTAGACTTCAGCTTTGCTTGTTGATTTTTGTCAAGTAGTCACCTGGGGGCCTTTCTGGGAACAGTTGATAATTCATACAAAAGCAATAATTATAGAGAAACATGAGAAACAATTAAGCACTTTGCTTAAGATCCTCAAGAATTTGTAACAGATTGTCAGTAGTTTTGGTGCAAAATACAAGAATAATGGAAAAACTCTGGCGAAATGATGAGATTCTCCATTGAACTGACATTTAATGAAGATGGGGGAGAGACACAAGGGTGTGCTTTACCCAGTTCCACTTTTAATTTAGCTGGAATTTGAAATATGAATTGTAAAGTTTTGGTTCTTAATAAAGTAAATTATGACTTCTTTTTTCCCACTTACTTGCAGCTACTTGGACCAGAAAAGGAAAACTTATTTGTTACATATAACTTACCTAACATTCATATAATAAGGAATATTTAGCTGTGGGGTTCAATTTATTTAAAGGTTGCTTATGGTATATTTCATAATTCCATGAAATAAATGTTCACATCATTATTGCATCAATTGTGGGGCATTGTACAGTACAATATATTCTTTTCAAATTAAAAAACAATATGAGTGATAATGCACATAGTGTGTGTGTGTGTGTGTGTGTGTGTGTGTGTGTGTGTGTGTGTGTGTATCAGAGGATAACTCCCATTTTAGGTAGTAACTTCAGAGCACCCGGCTTGTACTTTTACCTGCCGCCTGAATAGTGCAATGCATTATTACTTAACTTGGTCTTTTAGCTCATGAATAGTTTCAGCTTTTGACATTTATTGATGAAGAAGTTGAAAATATATCTGGAAAACTAGAAACATATCATGAGTTATACATAGTTAACTTTTAGGTTTTGCTTCCTATTACTAATGTAAAAGTTGATAATGTACATAAGTATGCATTTGCTTCATTGTCTTGTTAATTTGCTTACTTGGTTTTGCTAAATTTGCTAATTGTTCCAAAGTAAACCTCAGTTCTTCACCTAGGAACTGCTCAGACGTGCTGTGTGAAACAGGGTTTGGATGCTTCGTATGGATATGTTAATGTAACTTCTACTTGGCAGATGTAATCATCATCTCAGAGGCTTTCTAGTTCTTTCTAGTTCTTTCTGAACTCTGGGTGGCTGGTTCAACTCAGTTGTTCTGGCTTGAACTCCTTTCTAAGTTGATTGATTCAAATAGTTTCTATTGGCTTGTCATTGGATTTCTCTTGCCTCTGACTCACTAATTGAATTGGCCTCCGACTACCTCTGGCAGCTTGTTGTAATCTTCTGGCTCTTTTAATCTGGCATCATCTACCCCTGCTGACCTACAGTGCACAAACTGCATGCACTGAATTGACTCATTTCTCCCTCTGAACTCTAAGTAGCCCGTTTCTTGTCTGTTTTCTTGAGACTTTGGCACACTTTATCTCTGACTCATCCTGTCAAATCCTTCTCTCTTCATCATTTTTTTCTACCTCTCAGTTAGATATCACTTTCAAACATGGCTGCTTCATTCTACAAACTAACTTTGCCTTCATTGCTTGGGATTAAAGGTGAACTCTAAGGGCATGTCTATATTCTACCTAGATCATACTACAATACAAGGTGTGTCTGCATTCCACCAGATCATATAGATCTAGATGATCATCTCTTGGATGTGATCCCAACAGAGCAGCCATGTTTCTGGATTAAAATTGCTCTACATGAATTTAGGATTTCCAACACTAAATCTCTGTTATATGGCCATTTCCTTAAAGATCATTAAGGAGCACTTTAAAACCTAATGCATTATAAAGAGGAAAATTATAGTGAATGACTCATTAACACTGAGAAAGTAAACAACTCAGAAGACTTAGGAACAAAGATTTCTGAAGGGATGGATTTTCTATAAAAGATGAATGCCCGATTAGCTCCGAATAGTATGTTAGAAATACTCTCTCAAAGGCATCTGCATGCCTCACCTCCCTTTGTTTTTCTAGCACCTTCTGTGTTGCCAGTGTCATATAATGGGTACTACTAGTATCATTCATATGTTATGACATATCAGGTCAACTTGGCAATTGACTCCTATTAGTTCTTGACTGTTACATCCTAGTCATAAGCAAGAAAATGCTCCATCCATCCTCGAGGGATGTAGGATGATAAAACAGGGGAAGTATAACTAACATAATTAGTACTGAAATTATTACAAGTGACTCCATATAGAAAAGGAATAACCATACTTCTCTTAGACCAAGCCTCCTGCTTGTTCCTTCTTTATTTGTCCAGGTTTCATCTGTGTCTTGGATTCATGTCTCCCAGTGACATAAGGTAGGCAGAAAAATAATACATCTTACATGCCAGTTAAAATGTTTCTATGACAGCTCAATAAAGATACTTTAAGTAATTCCCATTTTACATGTAAAGCATTGTGTAAGTACATTAGAGAGAGGTAGCCATGTTGACCAGAAATCAATGTTATCCAAACCCTTAATTACTATACTGTCCTGCTCAGCAAGATGAGGACCATAGGGCACATAAAGGATTGACTATCTCTAAGCTGTCCTGTAGAGGAACTTTAATTCAGAACATGGCTGCTCTGGCAAGAAATCACATCCAAGGACCTTCTAGGTCTGTGTGATTTGGCTGGAATACAGACATACATTTAATTCCAGGAAACAGGGGCAAGCAGATCTCTGAGTTCAAGGAAGACTTGCTATAGAGCAAGGTTTAGGAAAAAAAAACAAAAAAAAACAAAGCTTAGAAGCTACACACCTTAAATCCCCACACCCAACAGACACAGGCATGCAGATTTATAGAGTTCTAGTCAGCTCTGTTCAGTCAGTTCATGGAATTTAGGGTCAGTACTATTGGGAGGGTTTTACAGAGGCAGTTTGAAAAGAATACAAGTAAAACGAAGGTAAAGAATGAGCCAAAAATGAGAATGATCCAGAAGATTAGAACAGATTGTATTTTTTTCCTTTTTTTATAGTTATGTTATTTATTTACATTTCAAATGTTATCCCCTTTCCTAGTTTCCCCTCTGAAAAATCCCCTATTCCCTCACCACTTCCCCTGCTCCCCAACCCACCCACTTCACCATCCTGGCCCTGGCATTCCCCTAAACTGGGGCATAGAACCTTCACAAGACCTAAGGCCTCTCTTCGCATTGATGGCCAACTAGGCCATCCTTTGCTACATATGCAGTTAGAGCCATGAGTCCCAATATGTGTTTTCTTTGATTGATGGTTTAGTCCCAGGGAGCTCTGGGGGTACTGGTTAGTTCATATTGTTGTTCCTCTTATGGGGCTGCAAACCCCTTAAGCTCCTTGGATACTTTCTATAGCTCCTTCATTGGGGACCATGTGCTCCATCCAATGGATGACTGTGAGCATCCACTTCTGTATTTACCAGGCACTGGCAGAGCCTCTCGTGAGACAGCTGTATCAGGCTCCTGTCAGCAAGCTCTTGTTGGCATCTACAAAGGTATCTGGGTTTGGTGATTGTTTATGGGATGGATCCCCAGGTGGGCAGTTTCTGGATGGTCCTATCTTCAGTCCCTGCTCTGAATTTTGTCTTTGTAACTCCTTGCATGGGTATTTTGTTCCCCCTTCTCAGAACGATCTAAGTATCCACACTTGGTTCTTCCTCCTTCTTGAGTTTCATGTGTTTTGCAAATTGCATCTTGGTCATTCTGAGTTTCTGGGCTAATATCCACTTATCAGTGAGTACATATCATGTGTGTTCTTTTGTGATTTGGTTACCTCACTTGGGATGTTATCTTCCAGATCCATTGATTTGTCTAAGAATTTCATAATTTCTTGTTTTTAATATCTGCATAGTACTCCATTGTGTAAATGCACCACATTTTCTGTATCCATTCCTCTCTTGAGGGACATCCGGGCTCTTTCCAGCTTCTGGCTATTATAAATAGGGCTGTTATGAACATAGTGGAGCATGTGTCCTTATTACAAGTTGGAGCATCTTTTGGGTATATGCCCAGGAGTGGTATTGCTGGATCTTCGGTAGTACTATATACAATTTTCTGAGGAACCACCAACCTGATTTCCAGAGTGATTGTACCAGCTCACAATCCCAACAGCAATGGAGGAGTGTTTCTCTTTCTCCACATCCTCACCAGCATCTGCTGTCACCTGAGTTTTTGATCTTAGCCATTCTGACTGGAGAGAGGTGGAATCTTAGGGTTGTTTTGATTTGCATTTCTCTGATGATTAAAGATACTGAATATTTTTTTTAGGTGCTTCTCAGCCATTTGGTATTCCTCAGTTGAGAATTCTTTGTTTAGCTCTGTTCCCAATTATTAAATAGGGTTATGTGGTTTTCTGGAGTCCAACTTCTTGAGTTCTTTATATATATTGATTATTAGCCCCCTATCAGATTTAGGATTGGTAAAGATCTTTTCCCAATCTGTTGGTGACCGTTTTGTCTTATTGAGAGTGTCCTTTGCCTTACAGAAACTTTGAAATTTTAATAGGTCCCATTTGTCAATTCTTATACCATAAGCCATTGGTGTTCTGTTCAGGAAATTTTTATTTTCCTCTGTGTTCATATCTTCAAGGCTCTTCCCCACTTTCTCCTCTATAAGTTTCAGTGTTTCTGGTTATATATGGAGTTTCTTTATCCACTTAGACTTGAACTTTGTACAAGTGTTAAAAAAGGATCAATTTGCATTCTTCTGCATGCTAACTACCAGTTAAAACAGCACCATTTGTTGAAAATGCTCTTTTTTCCACTGGATGGTTTTAGTGCCATTGTCAAAACCAAGTGACCATAGGTGTGTGGGTTCATTTTTGAGTCTTCAATTCCGTTCTGTTGATCTACCTGTCTGTTGCTGTACCTGTACCATGTTTTGTTTTTTTTTAATCACAATTGCTCTGTAGTATAGCTTGAGGTCAGGCATGGGGAATTCTACCAGAGGTTCTTTTATTGTTGAGAATATTTTTTGCAATCCTAGGTTTTTTTTTTTATTCCAGATGAATATGCAAATTGTCCTTTCAAACTGTGTGAAGAATTGAGTTGGAATTTTGATGGGGATTGCATTGAATCTATAGATTGCTTTCAGCATGATCCCATTTTGACTATATTAATCCTGACAATCCATGAGCATGGGAGATCTTTCCATCTTCTGAGATCATTTTTAATTCCTTTCTTCACAGACTTGAATTTCTTATCATACAGATCTTTCACGTGCATAGTTAGAGTCACACCAAGATATTTAATATTATTTGTGACTATTTTGAAGGGTGTTGTTTCCCTAATTTCTTTCTCAGCCTGTCTATCCTTTGGTAGAGAAAGGCCACTGATTTGTTTGAGTTAATTTTATATCCAACCACATTGCTGAAGTTGCTTATCAGGTTTAGGAGTTCTCTGGTGGAATTTTTTGGGTCCCTTATATACACTATCATATCATCTGCAAATAGTGATATTTTGACTTTTTTCTTTCCAATTTGTATCTCTTTGATCTCCTTTTGTTGTCTAATTGCTCTGTCTAGGACTTCAAGTGCTATATTGAACTGGTAGGGAGAGAGTGGATAGCCTTGTCTAGTTCCTAAATTTAGTGGGATTGCTCCATGTTTTTCTCCATTTAGTTTGATGTTAAATACTGATTTGGTGTATATTACTTTTGTTATGTTTAGTTATGGTCCTTGAATTCCTGATCTTTCCAAGACATGTTGGATTTTGTCAAATGCTTTCATAAGGAAAATTGGTCTGATGTTCTCTTTCTTTGTTAGGTCTTTATCTATCTTGTTGATTTTCTGAAAGAACCAGCTCCTGGTTTGTTGATTCTTTCTATAGTTCTTTCTTTATTTTTTTCTATTTGATTGATTTCAGCCATGAGTTTGATTATTTCCTGCTGTCTACTCCTCTTTGGTGAATTTGCTTCCTTTTGTTCTAGAGCTTTTAGGTGTGCTGTCAAGCTGCTAGTGTCTGCTCTCTCTAGTTTCTTTTTGGAGGCACNNAGAGCTATGAGTTTTCCTCTTAGGGCTGCTTTCATTGTGTCCCATAACTTGGGTATGTTGTGGCTTCATTTTCATTAAACTCTAAAAAGTCTTTAATTTCTTTCTTTATTTCTTTCTTGACCAAGTTATCACTGAATAGAGTGTTGTTCAGCTTTCACATGTATATGGGCTTTCTATTTTTTATGTTGTTATTGAAGATCACCCTTAGTCCATGGTGAGCTGATAGAATGCATACGATTATTACAATATTTTTGTATCTTTTTTTGGCCTGTTTTGTAAGTGATTATTTAGTCAATTTTGGAGAAAGTACCATGAGGTGCTGAGAAGGTATATCCTTTTGTTTTAGAATAAAATGTTCCACAAATATCAGTTAAATCCATTTGTTTCATATCTTCTGTTAGTTTCACTGTGTCTCTGTTTATTTTCTGTTTCCAGGATATGTCCATTGGTGAGAGTGGGGTGTTGAAGTCTCCCACTATTATTGTGTGTGGTGTAATGTGTGTTTTGCGTTTTACTAAAGTTTCTTTAATGAATGTGGATTCCCTTGCATTAGGAGCATAGATGTTCAGAATTGAGAGTTCTTGGTAGATTTTTCCTTTGGTGAGTATGAAGTGTCCTTCCTTATCCTTTTTGATAACTTTAGGTTGATGCCCATGAACATACAACAAGCCTACAGAATTCTTCTATAATTTTGTTGAAGATATTTACTGGCCCTTCAAGTTGGAAATCTTCCTTCTCTTCTTTGCCTATTATCCTTAGGTTTGGTCTTCTCATTGTGTCCTAGATTTCCTGGATGTTTTGGGTTAAGATCATTTTGCATTTCACATTTTTTTTTTTTGATTGTTGAGTCAATGTTTTCTATGGTATCCTCTACACCTGAGATTCTCTCTTTTATCTCTTGTATTCTGTTGGTGATACTTGTATCTAAGGCTCCTGACTTCTTTCCTTGGTTTTCTATCTCCAGAGTTGTCTCTCTTTGTGATTTTTTAAAATTTTTTCTACTTCAATTTTTAGATCTTAGATGGTTTTGTTCAATTCTTTCACCTGTTTGAATGTGTTTTCCTGTAATTCTTTAAGGGATTTTTGTGTTTCCTCCTTAAGGGCTCTTACTGTTTGCCTGTATTCTCCTGTATTTCTTTGAGGGAGTTATTTATGTCCTTCTTATAGTCCTCCAAAATCATCATGAGAAGTGATTTCCGATCCATATCTTGGTTTTCTGGTATGATGCTGTATCCAGGGCTTGCTGTGGTGGGAGAGTTGGGTTCTGATAATGCCAAGTAACCTTGGTTTCTGTTGCTTCTGTTATTATGCTTGCCTCCCACCATCTGATTATCTCAAGTCCTCCCTGCCCTTGATATATCTGATTGGAGCCTCTCCTTCCTGTTATCCCAGTTGAGTAAGAACTTCTCAGAGTCTAGCTTTCTCTGTGATCCTGTGATCCTGTGATCCTGTGATCCTGGGATGCTGAGATTCTGGGTATGCCAAAGTTCTTGACAGTCAAGCTTCCTCTGAGACCCTGGGATTCTGGTGTGACCAATCTCCTGGGATCCTGAGGTCCTAAGATCCTGGGCATTTTAGAGCACTTGGAAGTGGTACGTCCTCTGGGTACCATGGGGCTGTCCACTGAGTTCAAAACCTAGGTGGTCCAGCACAGACTGGAAGGAACCCGAGCCACTGGTCAGGCAGAGTTCCCCTGTCCCTGCTCCTGCTGACCCCAGGCACTCCCAGTTCTGTTGGAAGAGATGTTTTGTTCCATTCACCTGTGATCCTAATACACTGGGTGTGCTAGGGCAACTGCGGGGTAGAGAGTCCTCTGGGGACTGTGGGACTGTCTGCCGAGTTCTCACCAAAGGTCTAGAACAGATTGATACAGTTAGTTTGAGGTCAAACAGAACAATTCAGTCAGAAGCTGAGAGACACCTGTTTGAATCACTCAGCTAGGAGAGAAGTTCGGGCCAGAACAGCTGAATTGCACCAGCCAGCCAGAGTTCAGAAAGAGCTGGAAAGAATGAGCTTCTTTAGTAGTAAGTCTCAGAGGCTGAAAACAACATTCTAGGCCTAGATAACATTATCTGGAGGCTAGAATCTTCAAGGACAAGGCCTAGGTTAGCAGACAGAAGCAGCAAGCTTCTGAAATGACAATTTTAAAAAAGTTACTCTCACAATGACCACTTCACACTATAAAGAAATCCAGCAAAAAACAAAACAAAACAAAACAAAACAAAACAAAACAAAACAAAACAAAAAAACCAAACCAAAACCAAACCAAAACCAAAAACCTTCCTTCCCATGTACACTTTCTAAGGTTCTGCAATCGTTCTTCATCATTAGTCTAATCACACGCCTTTCTTTACCGGGCTATACTACCTTTATTCTTCCCTATACAAATGGAATAGTGTTGACTTTAGACAGTCTTCAGACTCGAAGAACACCATAACTCCAAATTCTCATTATCTATCATTTCACATGGAAAGTCTATGCTTGCCTTATTGTTTATTCTTATTTGTCTTCTGTGCTGGATCAGACATACAGCTATTTCTTTGCACGATTCTGATTGTAAATTCTGAGTTCAACAGGAAGATTAAGTTTTTATGTTTTGGTGTTTCTCTGAAGTGCCTGCAATAGATGCTCAGTGAACAATTTTGATGATTTCACAAACATCAGAAGCACACACATGGAAAGAAACTGCAATAATGATTTAAACCTGTGTGGGCCATCTGCATTTTGTCTGTGTACAGTTCTGCATGCTAAGTGTTAATTTTTAGACTTCATCTTACTCTGGAGGCACAGTACAGATGATTAGGTTGAGAATCACAACGCTGATAATTAGCTTAGAGATTCAGAATCAGGATGTGTGCTACAAAAGTGATTTTTTAGAGCATTTGGCCCTAAGGGGCTAGATAACCAGCTGTCTCCAGTTTTATACCTGCCAACATCTGGCTCGGTCAATAGGCCTTAGGAAATGTAATGGAGCATGAGGGAGTTCTTTGACTAACTCTATCTTGACCTCAGGAGAGTAGGACAAAGCCCTGATTCACTTTTGGGAACAGTTGAAAAAATACAAAATTACTGATATTGTATTATATTTGCAAAGTGATATGAAAGCACTTTTAAAAAGCCCTCACTCCCAACTTTATTGGAAATAAATTTATATGTCATTACCATTCTAAAGAGTTTAATATGGTGCAAAAAAGATGTAGTTTCTTTGTTTTGGTGAACAGATGCGTTAACAGAGGTCAGAAGAATATTGAGATGTAATTTCAGAAACATCCCACTTTTTCAATTATGCATATTATCTCAAAGGGCATAAAATCAAAGGAGAGGACATTGGTAAAAAAAAAAAATAATAATCCAGTGACCAAGAAGGAAAATGATTACCTTAAAAGGAAAGAATTATTTACATATACCTCAAATTTAAAATAACTACCTTCTAAACATCAAGTGTGCATTAGTTCTATAGTGGTATAAAAACATAATAATTCTCAGATGTGCAAAGACAGCACTGCTTCTTTAGTTTGTGTCTGGTATGATTTTGCTTGTTAGGTTCCAATTTACCCCATCCTAAACATGCTGTACAGTGGTGGAAATTTTATCCTTGAACTTATAGCATTTAGCATCCATTAGACTGGCCCAGTTGACTGGCCTCTTGATTAATTCACAGATGTCTTTACCTCTTCTTTGCATGACCCAAGTTCAGGAAAAGCATTGATAGCCTTAGAGAAGCAGCCCTTGCTTTTGTGCTGGGGTTGCTGTGCTGACTTCTAGTGAACAGTAGATGCTCTGGTTCCTACCTTATAGTCAGATTTCATGGCTTGTGAGTTGTATGTATGTATGTATGTATGTATGTATGTATGTATGTATGTATGTATATATGTATGTATGTATGTATGTATGTATTGTGTGTAGGTGTGTATATATGTGTGCATGTGTGTATGGTATGTATGTATGTACAGTAGGTAGTATGTATGTATTCATGTGTGTATTTATGTGCATATATATGTATTTGATTTGTATTGATGATTTAGGATGTAGTCACCCACCTTACTTATTGGTAGGTTCCTCTTGAGTTCTTCCTGGCTCTAGCCTGTTACAGGCTCCTCTGGCCCTCCTGTTTTTCACCTACCTTCTCCACACAATCATAAGTTCCCACCTGGACTCCCAGGGACCTTAGATATCAGAGGCACAGAAGCAATCTCAGGTTTCTTCCACACTGTGGAGGAGATGAGGAATTCGAAGCAGTTAGCTCAGTCTTTTTCTCTGCCCATGTGTGCCGCATTATTCTACATTGGTAGTCCTCAAGTCACTGATATAGGAATTGCTACAAAGCCATCTCTGGAGGCCCAGTAAGAATCAGGGCAAGACTTTTTGCTCTTTATGACCCTGTAAAACCTGGACCACTGTGCTTACATCTACAATACAGGAGCTGGGGCACTGGGGAGGTTTCTGTTCTTCCATCCACTTCTTGACATTATTTAATAGCCAAGTTGTCTATCTTCCAGGGGTCTAGGAGAGATTTATATCATTTTAAAGCATCTCTTCTGCTCTTATTCTTAGAATAATTGACAAAGAGAAAAGTGCATTATTAATTATATACTAAAATACTATTAAAAACACCCACAAGCCATGATGAGAAAATAGCAGAAGTGGAGGCTGGAGGATATTTTAAAACAGAACACCCTAAGGTATTACAGGAAAACAAGCAACAGTAGCATGTGTGTTTTCAGTAGTGTAGGATGAGCATTTTGTTTCATGATGCACGGTGTGGGAAGAACTTGTGTTCAGTGTATCTTTAGGAAGGGTAGTCTTGCTCTTAGAGCTGTTGTTTTGAATTTTGACTTTATACCTGTAAGCAAGTTGCTTGACCTGACCTCTTCTTTTCTGCAGCTCTGGATGAATAACAATTGTTCTTTATCCATTGTAGGATTGTTGTGAATACTGAAGTATGACATCAGTGAAAGCAAGCTGAAAGAAAAACTTTAGTAGGAGCAAAGTACTTATTTGGAGAAGTTCAGGGTCTAGACCCATGGTCCCAATGTTAGTAGTGAGAGTGTTTGCCTTCTTGTCTTAGTGGCTCCTTTCTGTGTGTATCCAAGGTTATTCTTACACCAGCCTTTGTTAGCATCTATACCTTCATAGAGAGATCTTTTTTTTTTTTCAAATTTACATTTAAAAAATTTAACCCTATATATTCAGTAGTGGATATTGGAGGACACTGAAAACCTCTAGATAAAACTATTGAAAATTTTATAATGCTTGTTAGCATCAAAAGCTAATTAGTGGGCAATATGCTTTAAAAACTTTAATGAATTCTACTGTATAACTAATAATGAAATGTATAAACATAAAATATGTTTATTTGTAGTTAATAATACTATGACTTTATTAAATATCTATCTATATATATAATTCATGTGTGTGGAATAAATACATGCAGCAAATGTACACCTTCATGTCCAATTTAAAAAATACACCATAGCTGGGCAAAGTGGCACACACCTTTGTCCTGCACTCAGGAAGCAGAGACAAGTGCATTTTTGTGAGTTCTAGGCTAGCCTGGTCTACATAGTTAGTTCCAGGCCAGCCAGGGTCACATAGAGAAACCCTGTCTCAACACTTCTCCACACCTCTCAAATACTTTTCAGTGTGGAGATCGAAGTTCTCGAATGCCCTAAATTGTGGGTCTGTTTTCTCAGTAAATGAAGCAGGTAAGTTATACATGAATTTACTTTGGTAGGGCTCTTGTTTTCCCACATGGCTTTAAAAGATTTCTAAGCTTGGTGATTTGCAGTTTTTCCAAAATAAAATCTAACTGGCTACAAGAAATTCTGAACTTAACTGAGCTCAGTGATACTAGCTTTTGAGGGCCTTATTTCAAAATCAAAAGATTTTCCTGAGTTTTTACAGATCCAGTCACTGAGGTAACTTAACAGAGCAGGAGAAAAATCAAAGAAAAACGCATCTCCAGGTTCTGAGCTATGATGAACCCGGTGGCATAACGTGCAAATAGTTTTTCTTTCTTAGCACTAATATTTGATTCTAAAATTCTCTGAAGATTATATATTGATCAAATGCAATGGTGTAGAAGAAATGTTTTCCTTACATACTCATTACAAAATAGAATCCTTAGGATAAATCTGTGTAGGTTTATCTTCAAGTAATAACACTGGTTTTAAACTTAGAAATTTGATAAAAAGTATTAATTCTCAATAGTGCTCACTGAAATGAATCTTTTAATCAGGTTATTGGTTTTAAAATTATATCTAATGAAGTAAATATTTGCGACTTATCTTATTTTGTAGGTACACACACACACACACACACACACACACACACACACACACTGGAATGTTTTATTTTGTCCAAAGCCAAGAAATTTTTTTGAGAGAAAAGAAAGGAAAATAAAAATGCCATATTTTAGCCAGGCGTGGTGGCGCATGCCTTTAATCCTAGCACTCGGGAGGGAGGCAGAGGCAGTCGGATTTCTGAGTTCGAGGTTAGCCTGGTCTACAAAGTGAGTTCCAGGACAGCCAGGGCTACACAGAGAAACCCTGTCTCAAAAAAAAAAAAAAAAAAAAAAAAACCCTTTTTTTTTTTTTTTTTAAATTTCAACCAAATTATATACACATTCCTTTTTCGTTTTGCTTTTAAACGGTAAAAATAATTCATAGTCAGACTCAGATTGTTTCATGCAGAACCTTCCCAATTTATAGCATTTGTTGTTACCCTTGCAGTGTACTCAACGTGGAACGATCTGAAAGCCTCATTTATACCTACCTTTCTATTTTATTAATTATATTATTTATTTACATCCCAAATATTGTCACCCCATCCCAGTTACCTTTTGCTGAGTTCTACTGTCCTTAATCTCCTCTCTCCTTAGCCTCTGAGAGAGTACCCCCCCCCCACACACACACATTCCCTTCATCTCCCTCCCTCAGGCATCAAGTCTCTGCTGGAGACACATCCTGTCACACTGAGGCCACCAGACAAGGCAGCCCTCTGCCTTGCTCCTTGAAGCAGCCCATGTATGCTCTTTAGTTGGTGGCTTGATGTCTTGGGAGCTCTGAGACATCCAGGTTAGTTGATAATGTTGCTTTTCCTATGGGTTTGCCACCTCTTTCAGCTCCTTCAGTCCTTCCCCTAACACTTCCATAGGGGTTCAGGATCTCAGTCCAATGCTTGTTTATGACTATCTGCATCTTGTCTTAGTCAGCTGCTGGGAAAGCCTCTCAGAGGACAGCCATGCTAGGCACCTATGGCTCAGCCATTAAAGGCATGTCTCATAACCAAACATATTCCCCCTTTCCAAAGGCAACATTTCTTGCAGGAAAAGGGCTTTGTTTTGAAAATGTTATGCAAGAAATGAGAGAAACATGAAAATTAAAATGATTTACTGATGTCAAGGGCAACATTTCTCTTTACAGCTGAATCTAAAGAGAGACTATGTCAGTTGCATCATGTTAATATGGGGGCTTCTCTCAGATTGGTTGTGTCACCAACAGGCAGAATTCCAAGATTTATGGAGATAGTAAAAATAAATATTTATACTGTCAGAAATGAGGGAGATGTTGAAATTCAGTGTGACTTAATATTTTGTTTAAAGGATTTCCTTTTCTTCTCAGGGGGAGGCGGGTTTCTTTTTCATCAGGGTACATAAAGCCTATTTCCTATTAGTGAGTGAGAAACCCAGCAGCACCATGGGTTGAACTGGGAACAGTGGCAGTTTTGTACATATGGACAGCTACCTTTAGGGCATTGGATACATTGTATAATCCTTGTTTCTCTACCAGTCTTGTTCCCCCTTTCTTAATGCTCCCCCCCCTTTCCTTCTCCTTGTCTTTCTCCTCACTGAAACCTATTCTTCTGTAACTTAATGGTGGTGGATTTCGCCTCTTGTCCTTCTCAAATGTTGGCCTTGCCACAAAGATCTGTGAAGTACTTTGGGCACATAGGCCTATTTTACTGAATGTATTTTCTAGATAAAGATTCTCTCTCTGATTCCTTGGATCTGCTGCTCCATTATTTTCCATATGCAATTTTTCCTTCCTGTTCTTCATACAAAAAATACTAAATGTGGAGAGATGAGCAGGTGATTAAGAGCATTTACTTCTCCATCAGGGTGGAATAGTCCAGATCCTAATCTCTGTATTGATTGGGGAACCAGACAACAGTAAATAAAACTCCAGGGAATAAGATGCCTTATTCTGGCCTTTGTGGGCACACACATACACATTCTATTAATTACCCACTTTCTGAATACTGCTCTGTTCTATGGTAGAGGTGTGTATTGTTTTTCTCCCCACCACCCAGGGCCAACATGGAGAGAATTTTGTCACAGGTGTATTTAGTGACAGTGGGAATTATAGATGCATTGTATAGTCCCTGCTTAAAATCACACATTAACCACTCAAAACTATTGTTGAAGATATAAAAGATTTATAAGGTGAACACGGATAATTTTCTAAACAGATACCAGGTATCAAAGTTAAATCAGGATCAGATAAATGGTCTAAACAGTCCCATAACTCCTAAAGAAATAGAAGCAGTCATTAATAGTCTCTCAACCAAAAAAAAAAAAAAAAGCCCAGCACCAGATGGGTTTAGTGCAGAGTTCTATAAGACCTTCAAAGACGACCGAATACCAATACTCTTCAAATTATTCCACAAAGTACCCAATTCATTCTATGAAGCCACAATTACTCTGATACCTAAACCACACAAAGACCCAACAAAGAAAGAGAACTTCAGACCAATTTCCCTTATGAATATCAATGCAGAAATGCTCAATAAAATTCTTGAAAACAGAATTCAAGAACATATCAAAACAATCATCCATCATGATCAAGTAGGCTTCATTCCAGGAATGAAGGGATGGCTCAATATATGGAAATCCATCAATACAATCCAGTATATAAATAAACTCAAAGGCTAAAACCACATGATCATCTCCTTAGATGCTGAGAAAGCATTTGAGAAAATCCAATACCCATTCATGATAAAAGTCTTAGAAAGATCAGGAATTCAAGGCCCATACATAATAAAAGCAATATACAGCATGCCAGTAGCCAACATCAAACTAAATAGAGAGAAACTTGAAGCAATCCCACTAAATTCATGGACTAGACAAGTCTGCCCACTCTCTCCCTACCTGTTCAATATAGTACTTGAAGTCCTAGCCAGAGCAATTAGACAACAAAAGGAGGTCAAAGAGATACAAATTGGAAAGGAAAAAGTCAAAATATCACTATTTGTAGATGATATGATAGTATACTTAAGTGACCCAAAAAATTCCACCAGAGAACTCCTAACCCTGATAAACAACTTCAGCAATGTGGCTGGATATAAAATTAACTCAAACAAATCAGTGGTCTGAGATAAATAAGCTGAGAAAGAAATTAGGGAAACAACTCCCTTCACAATAGTCATAAATAATATAAAATATATTGGTGTGACTCTAACTAAGGAAGTGAAAGATCTGTATGACAAGAACTTCAAGTCTCTGGAGAAAGGAATCAAAGATGATCTCAGAAGATGGAAAGATCTCCCATGCTCATGGACTGACAGGATTAATATAGTAAAAATGGCTATCATGCTGAAAGCAATCTACAGATTCAATGTAATCCCCATCAAAATTCCAACTCAATTCTTCACAGAGTTAGAAAGAACAATTTGCAAATTCATCTGTAATAACAAAAAACCTAGGATAGCAAAAACTATTCTCAATAATGAAAATAAACTTCTGGGGGAATCTCCATCCCTGACTTCAAGCTGTACTACAGAGCAATTGTGATAAAAACTGCATGGTATTGGTACAATGACAGGCTGGTAGATCAATGGAATAGAATTGAAGACCCAGAAGTGAATCCACATACTTATGGTCAGTTGATCTTTGACAATGGAGCTAAAACCATCCAGTGGAAAAAAAGCATTTTCAAGAAATGGTGCTGGGTCAACTGGCAGTTAGCATGTATTGTTTTTTTATAACATTCCTGAAGCTTATTATCTCAGTACTAAGTACAATTTGATGCCCAGTGCTATCTACATTTTACTTTTTGTTAAAAATCTAAGTTTTAAGTTTTCAACAAAAAAGAAATCTGAAATCTTTATATAGAATAAAAGTTGATTTGGGATGAGTTTCAGAAATAGTCTTTGAATTGTCTAGTTCTTTTTTTTTTTTTTTTTGAAGACGTGTCATTCAGCTTTGAGCCTTTGGTTATTCAGCCTTGCTACCTGTGATATTTTTCGATAGGAAGGGTTAAAATAGGTTTTTGCTATGTAGCCCGGGCTGGCCTAGGACTCACTTACCGCATAGCCCAGGCTCGCTTCCAGCCTGTTAGGATCCTTGTCTCTTTACCCCTGCAGTGCTGAGATCCCAGGTGTACCAGCATGCCTAGGTATCTTTAACTGTAATAACCTGCCTTATCACTTCAGAGAATTTCTGGACTAGAAAAAAAACCCATAAATCAGTTTCTTTCTTGCCATATGAGTATCATATGAGTATTCATTGAGTGGTAATTCCCACTGAAATTTTATTTCAAAACATAATCAAAGCTTCAAAATATAAGTATAGCAGATTTTGGGATGTTTTGTAGTTGGTTCCCAGGATGTTTTCATAGAAGTGTGTGGGATGAAGGATGGAGGCATGTATACATACTAGGCAAAGAATATTATCAGAAAGATCCTGCTTTGTGCGTGTGATTCTGAAGGTCATGAGAGCTACTGAAGAATTTTGTCAGAGGTGTGGAAAGTCAGGTTGTAACTCAGTGGGATTTGTGCTTCAGGAAATCACTGCTGGCATCAGTTAAGAATGTGTCAGGAATTGTTTTCTTCTGAAAAGCAACATTGCTATTCCCTTATCAGATTCATGTTGTCCTTGTTTTTATTTGGACCAATACCTGAAAGAAATTATTGTTATGGCACAATTTATAGCTTCATGTCATCCTTTCATGGGCTATAGTACAACAAATAAGTTAATCATTAGCTAGAGTAGAATATACAATATGATATAAAGTCATAGGTGAAATGTATTGAAAAGGAAAAGCAGACATGGGAGAAAAATATTCATGCCTTCCAGTGACATTCATCTTTATAGAGTGTTCCACACTTTATTGTTCAAGCTTATTGCATTAAGATGCCTTAAGGCATATTCTGTAATTCACAGAATAATGTGCTCAAGGTCATGTATTAGTTGACTATGAATGGTTATCGAACTTCTTTAGTGTCATTATGAACTGGGTATGAGAGCTTTGCAGTTCCATCCTTTATTCGAAAAAATCGGTTATTTCTGCTATGTCTATGGGATGTTGGTGATATTCTGTAGTGTTTTCAGATCCCATTAAAATGGATTCCTCTTTTCTTTTTCTGGGGAAAAAAAAAAAGACCATGACAGGCATTTGGGACACTTTTCTGTAACTGGACTGCCTTGTCTAGCCTCAGTAGAAGATATACTTAGTCTTACTGAACCTTGATATGCCAAGGCTGGTTGATATCCATGGGAGGCCCCCCCTTTTCTGAAGAGGAACAGAGGAAGAATGGATTGAGGGGGAATTAGAAGGGGAAGAAAACAGAGGAGACGAGGGAGGGGAAAGTGCCAGGACTTAATGTAAATTAATTAATTAATTAATTAATGAAAAAACGATGGAAAGATGTTTAAGGAAACAGTGGTAGTGGTCTAGCTCAGGGACATCTATTAATGGTGTGAGCCAAAGGGTGTGAACTGGAAGGGATTGTGTGGAGGTCTAGAAGTGTAGTCTAATACTTGAAAGTTGACAGTGAGATCATTTGCTATTAGTATGCGTGAATGCATTTTTCTGTTCTTACCTTGAGTTTTTAATTTGTTTCAGAAGCTTAATCACCATTACAATTCCAGCTTTCCAGCATTCTTGATTACACATTGGTTTCTAGGAGACAGAGACTTCAAAGAATAGTGTTTAGGAAACAAAGAGGAATTTCACTTTTTCCAAGAATAAGCTTAGTTTTGCACAGACCCAAACAGTTGGAGAGTTACAGATTAGGCTGTTATTTCACAGAGGGCATCTCTCTAACACAAAAATAGCATCTATGAGCTGCATAGCAAGCAAGGCAACAGATTTGCTGAGAGCTCATAGAAACACATTGTTATCATGGAAATATATAAGCAGTACCAAACTATACTAAAGATAACAACAAAACTAAACCATTCCCTAAATATTGGCAAATAATGGGAAGCCGGTAGCACAAATTTTAACTTCCCAAAACTGAGAGTGTGTGTGCTAATGCCCACATGAGGTCAGACATCAGTATGCTAGAGTTAGTGCTGCACTTTTAACATGTAGGTCTTGAGGATCAAATTCAGGCCTGATAAGAACATTTACCTACTGAGCCATCTCTCCAGCCCTGAACTTACTTTTAAAACATCATAAGTATTTTTGCTTAGTGATTAGAACTTTAACCTTAGATGCTATAATCGCTGATCTGTAGTCAAACTGACTATATCCCAAATTAACTAACTCCCAAGCTCTTGGCACACCTCTGAGGGATTTTCCTTGTTTGCGTTAGTTTCAGTATGAAACTAATGTCCTCTAACGTTGGAAGACCCACCATAAGTCTGGGCCACACCTTTTCACGTCAGCCAACATAAAGGGACATGGAAGAAAGAAGTGTTTACCTTTTGTCTGTTGACATCTCATCCTATTAATGGCAAGTTCATCTATTCTGGGGCTGAGGCATTCCCGATTCCCCTACCCCCCAAACTGGTTTAAAGCTTACTGAAGACCAACTGAGATATCCAGCCTTGCGACCTAAAGAACCATAGGGTTCTTACTCTTCTGGAAGGAGCTAGTTATTCTTGGACTAGCCAGACTACAGTTTACGAGACACAGTAATAAACTATTTTAATATCATTTATGTCTAAAGGTTCTATTCCTCTAAAGAACCTGATGAAGACAGATGTTTCTTAAGCTTTTTTTTTTTCCTATTTGATTATTAGTTTTGTTAAAAGTGAGTAACATATGTTTGGTGATCTAAAGATTTTAATTGGACTCTTTTGCAGCATATATGGATTGAACACAGCATCTTGTGTATACTGGATAAGTACTCCACCACTGTGCTATTATATCCTGTAGGTGAGACCCTGCATAAGATGAAAAACTTCCTTCAGCTCCCAATGGCTTGCTTAAGACCTACAAACGACCCTTAGCACAGAGAGCTGACCTGGGTAAGTATAAATAATTTGTGGATGTTTCATATATCTGAGAAAACAATAACAATGAGTGCTATCCCAACACTCAATGTTTAGATTCAAGGGTAAATTATAGGAGGGAAAAACTAGCCCTGTGCTTGACATTCTGTGAATTTATATACTTGCAATGAGAAACCTAGTGGTAAAATTCCTTCTGTAAACATTCTTTGAAAACTGACTTCCATTACAGAAGTGCAGGTCCTTCAAGTAACTTATACTCTTGAGACTTCATAATTTTTCAAGTTATTTTAGAGTATTGAGAGAATATGGAAATCAGAGACATTGCATGAACTGAGGATGATAGCCACATCTATGACAGAGAAATTCTTTTTTTTTAATTAGATATTTTCTTTATTTATATTTCAAATGTTATTCCCTTTCTGAGTTTCCCTTCTGAAAATCCCCTATTCCCTCTCCCCTCCCCCTGTTCCCCAACCCACCCACTTCAGCTTCCTGGCCCTGGCATTCCCCTATACAGGGGCATAGAACCTTCACAGGACCAATGACCTCTCCTCCCATAGATGACCAACTAGGCCATCCTCTGCTACATATGCAACTAGAGCCACAAGTCCCACCATGTATTTTCCTTGATTGGTGGTTTAGTCCCAGGGAGCTCTAGGGTTAGTTCATATTGTTGTTCCTCCTATGGAGCTGCAAACCCCTTCAGCTCCTTGGGTCTTTTCTCTATTTCCTTCATTGGAGACCCTGTGCTCCGTCCAAGGAATGACTGTGAGCAACCACTTCTGTATTTGCCAGGCACTGGCAGAACCCCTCAGGAGACAGCTATATCAGGCTCCTGTCAGCAAAATCTTGTTGGCATCTGCAATAGTGTCTGGGTTTGGTGGTTGTTTATGGGATGGATTCCCAGGTGGGGCAATTTCTGGATGGTCATTCCTTCAGTCTCTGCTCCGAACTTTGTCTCTGTAATTCCTTCCATGAGTATTTTGTTTCCCCTTCTAAGAAGGATCAAAGTATCCACACTTTGTTCTCCCTTCTTCTTGAGTTTCATGCGTTTTGCAAATTGTATCTTGGGTATTCTGAGTTTCTGGGCTAATATCTACTTATCAGTGAATGCATATCGTGTGTGTTCTTTTGTGATTGGGT
Source organism: Mus pahari (assembly GCF_900095145.1). NCBI lineage: Eukaryota > Metazoa > Chordata > Mammalia > Rodentia > Muridae > Mus > Mus pahari. The sequence continues at coordinate 13,644,190 of NC_034600.1, forward strand.
TACCTCACTCAGGCAATGGACACTGTCAATAAGACAAAATGGCAACCAAGAGATTGGGAAAAGATCTTTACCAATCCTACATCTGATAGGGGGCTAATATCCTAGGGGCTAATATCCAATATGTATAAAGAACTCAAGTTGGATTCCAGAAAACCAAATAACCCTATTAAAAAGGGGGTACAGAGCTAATCAAAGAAATCTCAACTGAGGAATACCAAATGACTGAGAAGCACCTAAAAAAATGTTCAACATCCTAATCATCAGGGAAATGCAAATCAAAACAACCCTGAGATTCCACCTCTCACCCGTCAGAGTGGCTAAGATCAAAAACTCAGATGACAGCAGATGCTGGTGAGGATGTGGAGAAAGAGGAACACCCCTCCATTGCTGGTGAGATTGCAAGCTGGTACAGAACTGGAAATCAGTTTGGCGGTTCCTCAGAAAATTGGACATAGTACTACCAGAAGATCCAGCAATACCACTCAATACCACTCCTGGGCATATACCCAGAAGATACTCCAACTTGTAATAAGGATACATGCTCTACTATGTTCAAAACAGCCATATTTATAATAGCCAGAAGCTGGAAAGAACCTAGATGTCCTTCAAGAGAGGAATGTGGTACATTTACACAATTGAATATTATACAGTTATTAAAAACAATGAATTTATGAAATTCTCAGACAAATGGATGTATCTGGAGGATATCATGCTGAGTGAGGTAACCCAATTACAAAAGGATAGAGAAATTCTTGCCTTTTGTGTTAGCACATACTCAGGGAGTTAGCTGTGGAAGGCCCCATTCATACTCCTTGGGGTTGATTTTCTTCCCTGGTTATAGTTATACAGATGATGTTTCTAGGATAAGCTTAAATTCACCCCATTAGATTTCTTATTCATACTTTATACCATAGGAGGGGTATTGAACCATCACTGTCCTAAAGATATAAAAATCTTGCTTGCTTAGTCATTGCGCACAAGTGGATAGAACACTGGTGGCAGAAACAGCATCAATATTGGCAAAAGGAATAATAATGGCATTGATATTACTTTGTGTTGTAAAGTATTGGTTAAGACAAGTCAAGGAAATATATTTAATAAGTGAAATGTGGGTGCTGAAGGAATGTATAAAAGATCTTTGGAGAAGAGCCTTGATTTTTTTATAAACTGTCTATGGTGGTCAGAACTGGAGCAGAAATCACTGAATAGATGGAGTAGGGAGATGAAGTGCCATCCATTGGTAAGACCTTGAAGTCTCTTTTTCTTTGAACAACTGTAGGCAAGTGAACACCAACAAAGACCACAAGAGCAGGAAATAAGTATGTTAGCTTTTATTGTTATAAGATAATCTTTCTCTCCTATAATTTACCCTTGAATCTAAACCTTGAGTGTTGAGATAGCACTCCTCATAATTGTTTTGTCAGATATATGAAAACCCACAAATTACTTATACTTTCCCAAGTCAGTTCTCTGTGCTAAGGGTAGTTCATAGGTCTTAAGCAAGTCATTGGAAGCTGTGGAAAGTTTCACATTATTCAGGGTTTCACCTATAGATGGTCAGTATAGCTCATGGGTTGACTTAGCTACTGATTATCACACTTGTTTTTGTTTGTTTGTTTGTTTTTGTTTTGTTTTTACTTCAAAAAAATAACAGTATAAAGCAGAGGTTACTTATTACTTTTGGACATTTTTGTTTGGTTCACAGAAAATAGAACCTTTGTGTTCTTGTTTCTATTTTAAGAATTCAAACAAATAAAATGAAAGTTGTTCATATGTTTCTATTTCTATTGCTGATTTCTTATCAAATATGGTTTTAGTAATGCTTGTTCATCTGGAGAGAATACCTTTGTCTTCTAATTAGTTGTAAAAATTTATTATTATTTTGATGTGTATGAAATTGGGACCCCTTGGAACTGGGGCTACAGATGTTTGTGAGCCATTATATGTGTGTTGGGAACTGAACCAGGTCCTCTGGTAGAGCCCCCGGTATTAACTAAAGAGTAAGCCCAGTCCTTGTATCTTAATTATTTTGTAATTAAAAGTAATCTACTACATGCCAGAGATTGTATTGCTGGTCAAGATCCATTATTACAGGAAAAGGGTCAAAATCTGCTATAGTATTTATATTCTCACAGAAGGAATAAGTAAGCCAATTGGTCTATCAGAAGCTAATAGGTACCCTACAGAGAAGGAAAGTAGAAAAGAATGGGGAACTCTGGCTGTAACTCTAAGTTCAGGTCTGGCCTCACTGTAAAGATAACCTGGAGTAAGAATATTCTAGAAAGAAAGAACAGCCCATGCAAATATGAATCCACACAATACTAAGGGACTCAATGTACCTCTAGTCCCTGACTGTGAGAAGTCAGGGCCAAGCTGGCACTGTAAATACATGCTCAGCCCTCAAAATCTGCAAGGGTTTTGAGAAGGTAAAGATATTTCTGACCCCTCAAAACTTATAGTTTATTAGAGAAAGTCAGCACTCAATACAAAACCATGGTAACAATGCAAAGGTTTCCAAGAGTAAGAATTCTACAGGGGAATTAAACAGGAGAACTTCACTAACCAGGCAGTAGTTCTGATTTTCTTGAGGAAACAGTTTTGATTAGGTATGGATAGTTAGGAAGGGTAAGCAGGCCATGGAATGTTGTTTCTGTATACAGGAGCAAACACACAGGAAAGCCTGAAGCCATGTATACAGGCAGGGATGTTAGGGAGTTAGAAAATTACAATGTTTACTTGGGCATGGAAAATTGATTTTAGTGAGACTGTGTTGGGATAATGCAATACTTAAGTCACACTGAAGAGTTTGGATAATAGTCACAGGGAGAAAAGACGCCACCAATGAGTTAAGGGGAGGTTCTGATGATATAGAAAGAGCTGTGAATTAGCAGGGCTAGGTTGGCTCTGATGTTAACTTCTGGAATGATTTGGTTAAACAAATAAGTGCTCAGAGTCTCGGTTATTTAGCATGCCTATGACTAAATCCTGTCAGATCTGTATTATTTCATATTTATTTTCAAGTGTTTAGTCACTAGCTTGTTTTGTCTCAGTCTCAGTAGGCTCTTGTTTCTTGATAAGACAAGATGATTTTCCAGCCCCCCAAACCTCACAGTGCTCTGTCATTTGGAAATGGAGATAATTTAAAGTAATGAGTAGTTAAGATTAAGTCTGCAGGGCTGGAGAGGTGGTTCAGGGGTTCTGACTGCCTGCTTCCCTTTTGGGGGACTGAGATAGGTCCATAGAATGCACTTTGGGCAGCTCGTAACTGTAACTCCAGCTGCAGGGATTCTGACACTTGTTTCCAGCCTTTGTGGACACTCACTACATGTGTGCATAAACATACATAAAAATGAAAAATAAATCTTTGGTTTTTGTTACTGATTGAGAATTTCATACATACATATAATGCATTTTGACTAGCGTCAATTCCTCTTCCATTCCACTATCACTAGTCCCTCTCGAGTTAATGTTTTCCTCTTTTGTTAAGTCAGGATACACATTCTTGAAGAAAATTCACTCTACCTTTCTCTGGAAACATCAGTTGCCAACCGCTCCTCAGCTAGGTGTGGGGATTTATGACCTCGTTCCCTCTGTTCTAGCACTGTGTCTGCTATAATATTTTACACGTAACTCCCTGTTGCACCTGTAACCATCTATTTCTTCTGGTTCTTCCAATCTTTCTGCTCCCTGTTCTGTAATTATCTGTGAAGAAGATGTGTACTACAGATACACATTTATATCTGAGCACTCTGAAATCCCTTATTTGCATGATGACCAGTTGTGGGTGTCTATGTTAATAATCTACTCCAAGAAGTTTCTTTGGTGAGAATTGAATGATACACTTATTTATGGGTATTAGTCATAGATTATTGGGATTTGGTTCAGTACTATGTCCATCTGGCAGAATAAAAGAAGTAGGTTCTCCTCTAGAGCCTACGTCCTACCTGCCTTGGGTTATTGGCTCCACTAATAGTGTCAAGGGATAAGTTCTGTTTTGTGGAGTGGAGCTTAAATCCAACCAGAATGTGACTTATACTCCCATATCATTGGTGTTCATATTGCAGTATTGACATGCTCTTACAAGGTTAGACGTCACTGTAGCGTGCAGGTTTACATCTAGCTGAGACTGATATTTACTTTTCTCCTCACAGAGCGTGCATAGGATCTCCCAGGACCAGGAAAGCTCTTCAGTGGAGGTGAAGCTTGTAGCTTGATTTTTCTATGTTCTATGACTCAAGTGGTTAAAACATACTAGGATCTGTCCAGCAAATTCTGGAAGGTAACCAAGGGTATTTATTGACAATAGTCTCTGATGTTTGGGGTTTCTGCTTCCTCGCTGGCTAATAAGGACAACAGTAGTACCCAATTCCCAGCACTGAGTTTTCATTTGATATTCTGTGTGGTATCTGCAGAAGACAATGCCCTGTTATTGGGTAACTTCATATTAACTTTTTATATGTATATTATGTACATGAATGTGTAAGTATTGTGTATATGTGTATATTTTAGGAAACTTCTACAGGGATACATTTCCATTTTGATTTTTCAAGTCTTTGATGTTAGTTTTTCCTCCCAAGGCTAATCTATCCTGTCCTCTTACCCCCTGTTCCACTTAGTCATGCGTCCCTATTTTTCTTATACTATCTGTGTTTTATCTCTCCTCTCTTAGGATCATCTTCTCTGCCAAAAAAAAGAAAAAAAGAAAAAAGAAAAAAGAAAGCTCATTGTGGAAACTGTAGTATATCACAGTGTCTCACAGTAGACCCTTTTGCCCACACTTCTTTGCTTACAAATCTTCATTGCAATGACTTATTGGTCTGGTAGGAGGCCTTTGGCTTCTGTCTGCTACATTATCAATACTGGGACCTGGTTTGGACTCCTCTCAGAAAACCTTATTGCTACCTTATGTCATGGAGATCCTGTAGTTTTGGATCCGTAGGACTGGCCCCTTCATTCATTCCAGCAGTTCTAATGGGGTAGATGGTAGGTTTGGGTGATTCAAAGCCCTGGACCTGGGCCTGTGAAGTATCTGAAGTAGTCAGCCCACAAGCTGTATCGCACCCATACCACTGGGTGAGCTCTCTTACCCTGCGCTGGCTGGCCCGTCTAATGATGCAAGCAGTAAGGTGCAGTGTTGCGGGATTTTCCCTGTCCAGTCACATTAGGACAGTGGGAGGCTTGCGATTGATTGGACAGGAGAAGGGAGGCAGAGCAAGGAGTTGAGGAGACAGAGAGAGGGGTCTGAGGAGGAGAGTGAGAACCAGAATGGAGGCTGACGTGGTGTTATCAAAAGATTAGAATAATTGTGTTAAAGCTTTATCATTATCATTTGGCTCTGAAATTGTATTGACATCTTGTAAATTGTGTTATTATTGATACATAAATCTGATTGGCTAACTAAGCATTAAGAGTCTTGATTCTACCAGGTAATTAGGTGTTGAGATAGCTAACCAAGGGTACTTGGGGTGTTGCATGAAAGCGAGACAAACTCAGGGGCCCTGTCCAAGAGATGGTCTGGTGGGAGCCATGTGGCCTAGCAGGGCTGGCGAGTTGGCAGGTCGAGAAACTAGGTGAGTGAGATCAACTGCATAGGAGATAGCTCTAGATAGTTGCTGCAACAGGGCAGTTTTCCTACTCTCATGCCCTTGGGTTTAGCTTATAAGAGACCATGTCATTAGGGCCAGTTGTACTGTACTTCCCAGGTGAGGTACAGGGCCCTCTTTCCTGAGTGCTGCCACTGGTGAGGGACAGGAATAGTTTTCTCCCTTGGGGTGAGGCACTCTCCTGCCTACCTTGGTGGCAAGGGATGAGGGACAGGAGGAAGGCATCTGTCCATTGTCTGTGCCACTGTACAACAGATAAGAGGCAGGGCTTGCTAAACCACTCACACCATAGGGGCCAGCTCACCTGCAACCTCCATGTCCAAGGCCAGCTCGACAGTGCTGCCCAAGTGAGATGCAGGGACAACTCTCTTGAGTGCTAGAGCAGGTGAGGGGCGGGGACAGCATTCCTACATTCATCACCCGAGGCCTAGCCCTCCCACTTGCACGAGGTGGCCCATACCCCATTTTAAAAACACTGGGTTCTTGCTGGGCGTGGTGGCACACGCCTTTAATCCCAGCACTAGGGAGGCAGAGGCAGGTGGATTTCTGAGTTCGAGGTCAGCCTGGTCTACAAAGTGAGTTCCAGGACAGCCAGGACTACACAGAGAAACCCTGTCTCGAAAAAAAAAAAAACAAAAAACAAACAAACAAACAAACAAACAAAAACCTGGGTTCTTTGTATTCTGAATGACTAGTATTTTTTTTAATTCTTTGCATATTCCAGATATTGACCCTCTTTCTGATGCTGGTAAATGAAAACTTGAAGTTTTCTTATATCTATTTTTTGGTGAACTGTACTTTATTGGTATATATTAGTTGTATCATATTATTGGTTTCATTATGACATTTTTATGTGTGTACTATGTTGGTATTTTTATTTTAGAATGTATAGCTATTATAATTTGAAGATAATTCACTTGTAAATAAGAATAATTTCTGTTGAGGTTTAGCCTCTTGTTATATATTGTAATGCTAAGCACTGGCCCCCCAAATCTGGTTGCCCCCAGGAATGAGGAGATCCTCATGTACACCTAGTGATGCTTTTAACCTTGCTCCTTAATTTAAAATTATTAGTTGAATAAAGATCCCTATAGCTTATAGCTGGGTAGAAGAAAGGTAGTCAGGCTGTGAGTTCCCAGGCTCAGAGCTGGAGGTAGGGCCACAAGAGCAGAAGAGAGAGAAGGATAGAGGAGACGATGCCATGGGGTAAGGGATTGTGAGAACTGGCTGTGAAGGCTGACTGTCAGTTAGAGTAAGATCAGCCCAGGTGGTGGAACATGGTACTTCATATCAATAGGAGAGTAGACAAAATAATATAGATGGTTGATACCTGCCCAGTTCTATTGCTGTTTAAGGCTTAGTATAAATATAAAAGTTTTGCATCTTTTATCTGGGATATAAATGATCAAAGGCAGGATAGAACTCCCTGAATGAGATTAAATATTTACTATGACAAATATCAGGGTTTTTTTTGTTTTTGTTTTTGTTTCTTTAATGTATCAGATTATTTCTTCAAGTGAGGAAAGAAAGTGGTTCAGCAGTTATGAGTACTTGTTTGCAGAGGTTCTGAGATAGGATCATAGCACCCTCTCAAGTCACCTCACAGCAACCTGTAGCTCTGGCTCTAGAAGATTCAATGCCCTCTTCTGGCCTCTGTGGACACCTGCACTCACATGTGCATACTCACACACATACCTAAAATGTATTACAGCTAAACTAACTACAACCAAAGCTTTCACTAATCTACTAATCTGGAAGGTTACAGGGTCAACACTGGGTAGGAAAAACATCTGCACATGAAAACACTTCACAAAGAAAGAGGTGAAGGAGGGAAGTGAACTGCCATTCTCTGAGCATCTGCATTCCAATATGCCATTGTCCTTAATCATTTTTGCTTTAAAATTTCCCCAAAGGAGGTGATGGGACAGTGAGTATGGTTGAGGTCCATGAGGAAACACATTTTGTTCAATCATTAGTAACTGACGTATTAGTACGACTTGCCGTCAATGGACAAGCTTCAGTGACCTTCGTCAGACTCCGTATCATAGTGGAAAGCAGAGGAGGCAGCCACTCAGCAGTAAGACCAGCTTGACAGGGCAGAACAATAAAGCTTCCCTTGTCCTGGGAGGTCTCACTGCAGTGAGATTGAATTCGTCTGCATTATTATATTGTTTCTAGATGCCGTTCCCCCTTTCTTTTTTCCCTTATTGGGCCTCTCCTTCAGGGCTCAGTAACACAGGAGAGATGCTTTTTGACAGACAAGAGAGAATCTTACACTTGACTTCCAATATCAAGGCATTTTAACTGGCACACTTTATATTGAATAATTCATGGGTATTCAAGCTTTACTTCACTCCACAAAGAAAGTGCTTTCTCTTAGCAGCCACGGTAGAGATGAGCAGCTAATTCATTATTTAAACAGATTAAGTATTAGCAACTGGTACTGGGCTCTTTAGAGCTCTCTATTCCCTCTACTCATGTTATCCCTGGCCCCTGAGCTGCCTTGAACAGTTTTTAGATTGATTTTTTTTTTTTACCATATTTAAGTCTTTTTTAAAAAAAAACAGATCTACCCCGTTCCTCACTATTTTTGGAACAGCTTTGTTCTGTTTTAAAATGTACACCAGTATCTGTGAGAACCGAGTCACTGCAGGCTCACAGGCATACACACTATTGTGACATTTTTGCTTTCAGCTAAGAACGTGTGGCAGGTGGGAGGGATGTAAGAAATCGGAATTTGCTCAGATTTATAGATGGACTGCTTGCTACAATAGACCAAGGAAGGTTTGGCCGATTTCAACATGTGGTAAAAGTGGGTGATGTCTCAACTTTCAAGTATTGTTACTTGGAAAAGTCCCCGTGGAGAACTGTCCTCTGTGTTTTCAGAGAAAAAAAAGGAGGGTTTGAGTTTGAAAGGCCCTTCCCTTTTGTGGATGTTTCCTAAGGTTGGAGCTCATTCAACACAAATTTCTACTCTTTCATTTCTAGTTTAGAACAGAAAAGAAAGTTTTTCAAGGGTCCAGGGTTTCACTCTCCAAAGACCTTAGCAGATGTAACTTTACAAGGTAATCTGTTCTGGAATGAAATGGAAAGAATAACACACACACACACACACACACACACACACACAGAGAGAGAGAGAGAGAGAGAGAGAGAGAGAGAGAGAGAGAGAGAGAAGAAATACTGGTTATGATGTTGCTTAAAAACATAATAAATGTTCTTCTTAATTTTCAGACTATATCAGTCATAGTCTTCTTTAGGAGTATTTTAAAGTAGGTTTTAAACAAGAATAACCAAACAGTTAAGTGTTTTGATTCTTTTGTGTCCTGAAAGCAAGTTGCTCCTAGCCTAATAGTCTACTAATGTCTTCAGTATTTCCCACTCTGTTGAAAATAATTACAGGACAATTCATATGCCTCCTTAAATCTTAAAATGATTTTTTTAAAATTCTAGGCACTCTCACCTCCTGACTTGGGAAAATAAATGTGAATGTAGCCAGAGTAATACATTACCCTTGCTCTCATGATGTCTGCATTCAACTTAGATCCATCAGAGAAAAAGGGGGTTGGTCACAGGTTTGAGGACAACCCAACGTGTTTCTAAATCTGAGATATATGTTTTTTCTTTGTCTCATAAGTAGTAAAGGCTCCAACTTGAAGTGTTTTCATGCACAGGAATATGACATAGTAATGTGGGGTCAGGAGTGTGAATGACTAGTGTGGAAACTACAGTAACAAGGTTCAGTCAGTAACAATGCTCCAATCACAGGTGTGAGACCCCAGTTCTATTCAATACCTTCCTAAAACATGGGTGTGTCAGAACTGTGGTTGTGGCTCTCAGTTCAGTGAGTGACACTGTTAACGAATATGGTGGAGAGTGTGAGGTTGTCACCTGGTAGTAACCTTGGACACCCCCCCCCAAACACATGCAAGCACACACAGACACAGACACACTCACACTGCAAGTAATAGCTGTGTGATATTGGCTGAGTGTTTTAATCACCCTGTTTCCTTTTCTCATTTGTCAAGTGAGTTAGGGGACATGAATGGGATCTTCCACATGGATGTGAATGTTACATGAGATAATGTATGAAAATTGCTTAGCATAGTGAGAAACTCATAAGAAATATAGTTCTTTTCTGAAGAGCCTTTTTAGAAAAGTAACCTGGCACTGACATGGAAATTTAATTTGCAATTGAGATTGTAGAAATTTAGTAAATGCTGCTTTGTACAGAATTAGTAATTTTATAAAATGGCACTGTACTTTGCCATAAGTTAAATAGGCATCCCAGATTAGCTATGCCAGGAAGAGAAATAAGTTTGATATTACTCTTGGACAAAACTATCAAGAGGTGTTAAGAAAATCCCTGTTCGGCAGCACATTGTAATTGCTGTCTCTGTTGAGGTGTATTCAGACACCTTAATTGATTTAAATGCATTATAGTAGAAAACCTACTCCTTTTACAAATTTTTGTAAACATTTAATTTTTTTCTGAAAGTTCAATATTGGCTAATTTAGACATTCGACAATTAGTGAATAATTTTATTTTTATTGCAAACGGGACGGGATCCCTCTAATTAGAAACAAATTTTCTTCTTCTAAGTTATGATTTAAATTATGAATCCCAGATTCTAAGATTCACCTCTCAAGCCTTTTGTCATATGGAGTCACTGTCCTCTACTAGATATCTTTTAGAGACATTTAAGACAATGCTGTCTTTTATACATAGGCACAGATGCAGACAGACAGACAGAAAGACAGACAGACAGAAAGACAGACAGACAGACAGACAGACAGACAGACAGACAGACACACACACACACACACACACACACACACACACCTTTCAGGCACCCCTCCTTCCTCTGCATTGATAAAATCTCAATAAATACAAGACAAAACTCAGAGGACTAAAATATCACATGCATATAAAAAATTTATAAATCATTCCAAAACTTCATGAAAGCAAGCTATTCTCTTCTCCTTCCCAGGCATGCTTACTTTACTATGGATTAAAAGTGCTGACAGACAGTCTGGGGGACCACATTAGGTTTGGCAGGTTTTATTTGCAATTAGCTACGGGAGAGCGTTCCTCCATGTGCTCTGGGCTAGGGAAGTGAGCAGGGGCAGTAGAGGATACGAAAGGGTAGCGTTTTTAGTTGATGGAAGATGAAAATTATTTTGAGAGGTGTAGAAAGTGCTAGTATTACTTTCTCATTAAGCTGTGTGGAGTCACAATTATTTCTAATGTACTCATTTATGCTCATATGTATTTGGGGCAGACCATGGAAGTTATAGGAAAAGCTTGAATTGCATGCCTCTCATGGGGCATCCATTACGGCCATAGGTTACCTGGTGTGCACTTAAGAGTGTTTTGTAGTACTTGTAAATATTGATACTTTTTTATGGTCTTTAAACTTTCACCAATAAATAAACTTATTGACAAGAACATGAGAACAGGTAAAACCAGGGGGGGTTAGAATTTTCCATATGTGTTTTAATGAGTATAAATGATGGTCTTTACATAAGACTGTGGTACAGATTTTTACATTTTACAAATTATCATGAGATAAATTGTATATAAGTTTTAATATTATTACTGATATTGGGTTCACTACTATTTTTAAGTAGAAATTTAGAAATTTCCAAATTAATATTTAAGAAATGAAGTTAAATGTTGAAGAAAATATTTGTCATATTTAATATTTTTATAAGAATTATCTTCAGCTTTTTGAAGTTCTATTTTGATTTTCATGTTTTAAGAGCACTTCTCTAACCTAGGGCTGTGGCTCACTGTTACTGTGCTTTCTTGAGTAGCATGTCTGAGACTCTGCTCAAGGTTCAATACCTAATTTAGCAAGATAAAGAAACTATTAACAAGTAAGTAAATCATACCCTTCCAGGCTTGAGGAGTGACTGGGAGGTAGAGTGCTTGGCAGGCATTCCTGAAGACCTGGCTTTGAACTTCAGGACTATATGGAAAAAAAAAAGCACTACAGCTATGTACATGGAACTACATAACAACAATTACCGAAAAACAGGCCACGAATTTGAAAGTGAGCAAGGAGGGGTCTATGCGAAGGTTTGGTGGGAGGAAAGGGAAGAGGGGAGTGATGTGATTATACTATAATTGCAAAAAATAAAATCATTTTAAAAAGGCAAAAACCCCTCAAGTCAAAACCCACCTCAAATCACATAGAAACAAGGCACAGATTCCATTTCAGAATGCTGGGCTAAGAAGGGAGAAATGTACAGGTTACTATTGTTTAACTTTTCTCAAAATGGGTAGTTGTGATTTAAGAACAGTTTGAACAATGTCTGACATTCATTCATCTTTCTGAGCTCAGCTTGTCCCTGATCTTGTTTCCCAATCTGCCACCTGGCACTCTTTATGAACCACGCATTTCCTGATTTCTGTCCTATTGATTTGGGGCTAATAGTATCTGTCTCTCTAAGATGTTAATGTTAGGGCTGATGAATTCGTTCCAGGTATTGACCAGTCCTCTAGACTGGGGAGTGAGGCAGCTTTTTAAGAAAAAAGATCGGATTTATCAGCCTTATTTCAGATAACTGACTTACTGCATCAATTCCACACTTACAAGGAACAGAATTAGCATAAAGATGGTGACTCAAGAGAGGTGGGAATTTCAGACTGTGTACAATGAACAGGTGTATTTTGAAATTACATGAATCTAACAGGCTTGAGGAACCTCAATATATGTAGAACTAAAAGATCCATAAGAAAATAAAGGTGTAGTGGTAGCCAAGTTTGATGCTGAGGTTGAAAGTGTTAGAAATGCCAAGTTTGATACAATAAAACATTAAAAAATATGTCATTTAAAGAAGAAAGCTAAGAAAGATGAATGAATAACTTAAAATTTTTGGCAATTTTTAGAAGACTATCTCTCTTCCAATGGGCCAAATTAACAAATTCAACAAATAAGAGGTAATCACTTATGGATATCTAATGTTATTGGAGAAACCTAATACATACTTACTGATATTTTTAATTGGCCCATTAATGTTAAAAGGGTTAGACTTGAAAAAAATCCTCTTTTCTATAATTGTGATCATAATGTAATTATGTCATTTCTTCCTTCTCCTCCCCCTAAACCTTCCCACATACTCCTCTTTGCTCTCAGATTCATGGCCCACTTTTTCATTAATTGTTACCACATGCATATATGCATAGTTTTATAGTTTTTATATGTACAAATATTCCTTAGGGAAACTTGACAAGTTTGAGGCTGGAACATCACTGGAATAAGTTCAAAGAAAAACAATACGTAGCTCTACATTTGTGTACATGAACACAATGTGACTCTTCAGAGTTTGGGTATGTGTGCTAAGAATTGGAATGCCTGTGTACTCAGCTTCTCGACCAATAAAATCTGTTGTGAAAGAGTAAATATATATTCCTAAATATAACATTTTCATCATGTACAAGAACTTTTGCTTTCTTAATGAGACAACTTTTGGAACATATGGAATGTCATTTTGAAGTATAAGTTCAAACAATGGGCTCCTAGCACAGATCTAAATAGGAAAGAACGTAGTATACTCAAAGTTTGTCTCCAGAGAACGCTGTTTTGCTGATGATTTCAAGCATGTAGATAAGTTTGGACTTTCTATCACTGATGCTCATTATTGAACCTTGAAAAAGCATGATAAAGCTGAATGGAAATCACTTCAGCATTATACCACAATCTTGATGGATGCCTTTGTATTTGTCAACTGTATTTTTTTTTAAATTTTGATGGACTTATCTGTATTTTCATGGAGAAAGAATAGAGACAATCGAGAATATGTATAAAATTATTATTTTCTTTGGTAAAGTCAGGTGATTTCTGTTCTGTCTATGACATATCTGTCATCTGTTTAGCAATCATTTGGATGTATGTTTCTTTCTATATATAAATTAAAGAATAAATTTTTCTATCTATCTATATTTATATAAATCTATCTGTCTGTCTATCTTAATAATGATCCATGTATAATCTTCATCTATCATCTATCTATATCTATCATCTATCTATCTATCTATCTATCTATCTATCTATCTATCTATCTATCATCTATCTCTATCACCTATCTTCTATCATCAACTTGCCTATCAATCATTTATCATCATCTATATATCTATCATATCTATTTATTTATTTATATCATTTATCTATCATCTATCAATCTCCTCTATTTCTTTCTATCAGTTAATTATTGATCTGCCATCTATTCATCTGTTATCTATTTTTAAATACATACTGTTCTATACACAAGTGACTTTTTAATATACAACTGAAGACTAAGCTTATACAGTGTTTAAGTCCTGATTTCTGGAATTGTTTAAAGGCCCCAGAGGCATTCTGCTCCCATTCTTAATTCCTATCCTTTGAGCCTCTGGCATGTTGGCATTCATGCTTTCTTCTGTTTTAGTCACACTCTCAGTGATCTTTGCTGCCCAGTGTCTGCCTTTTGAGTGGTTTTCTCACTCATCTTCTCAATCTTCTCTACTCCATTTGTGTATTTTACATCATCTGGAGACTGGAAGTCTTGGCTTAATAGAATTGTCTCTTAATATTAGTTTAAGTAGACTCTAAGGAAACTCCTGGGGAGTGATTTCATGACTATAGAATAGGGAATAGTGTTGAGGGAATTGTTGAAACAAACTGCTTTATTTTTTCCATTTACTTCTGGTTTATGTTCTATGGGAGAAGGAGTTTGATAATCTAGTTGATTAAAACACAGGCATTTGTTGAGCTTCAGTTTTAAGAGAGTATTATTACATTTTGAAGGCCATGACCCATCTGTTTCTACATTGGATCTCTGGATCTTTTTACCTCTTTGTATTAAACAGATCAAAAAGGTCTATTTTCAGAAAAGATCTTACTCAGAGATGTCTACTTTTATAGTCATTCCTGTGTCAGCCTTGCTGCAGCCATGGTTAAAATGGCCGATAATGTTTGATATATTCTGAGTCCTCAAAATCTTTGCTTTCTGAGATCATAGAGTCTGTTATCTCATGTCCAAACTTTGCTGCTAATAAGGGAATTTATGCAGGAGGTGTTTAGGGTATCAAAGACAAACCACTTTTTTTTTTCCAAATCATTAATATGCTCATTTTACAGGTTTGTGTTCATTACATGGAGAATCAATTCTTTAGCAAAAACAAAGTAAAACTGGAGGAGGCTAAGGATGCAAACCCTTCTTCCCCCTGATGCTCTAGATACAAGCTTTGTTTGTAGATTTTTATAGGACATATTCAGACTCCTCAAAAATGTATGGTTTCTTTTTTATATTCTAGAACATTGAGATTTCTCTGTAGTTCAATTCTGGATATCTGAAGGATTACTCTAATTATTCTAAAAGATCAAATGATCATTTTATAAGTAGAAGTTTGTGCCTGATTTAATATGGAAAGTCTTGTGGATGGAATAAATTTTTAAGTACAATTAGATATATTATAGGGCTTTACCTGTTCAAATATAGTTTTCAATTATGCAATCAGTTGCAGGTTTTCCAGAAAGGCTAATACCAAATAATTTTCAATGAAATTTTAGTCAAATAACTATTAGATCATATGCTTCCTATAAAGAAGAAAAATATCCGAGGTCAAAACTAAAGTCCAAGTCAGATCACTTCTATTAAGCTCCATTTTAAGAGGTTCATAATTTTTTCATTAAAGAAAAAAATCTATTTTTTCCATCACATTCTACAAAATATTCTTCTTGTTACAGAGACTTTGGTCTAATTTATATGGTTGGAGCCAAGTTGAACTGGCATTTTTTGAGACTAATTTGTGATCGAGTGAATTGGACCATTATTACTGGAAAGAGCAAAGAGCACTTTGCTAAAGCCCTTGTGGTGTTGAAGACATAATGTCTACAAGCAGGGGAAAAAGCCAACTCTTTCATGTGTAATTCATGGCACTTATCTTGGAAACTGTTTTGATCACATACCAATGGAACAAACATGTTTGATGAGAGCCCTTCTGTGAAGTCAGAAGTTCATACTCTGTTAGGGACCAAACAGGTAGGGCAATTTGAATGACTAACTCTGTAGATTTACTTACAGAGCCTACCATGCTGTCCTGAGAAACAAGAGGCCTCTTTTCTGAATTATTGAGCTATAACTTTTGAATTTCAGGTAGCCAGATACCCCAAGGTTTCCATTTAGAATTTGCTAAACCACTTACAGGATTTCCTTCGGAGCTAACTGAACTCAACTCTGGCAGACACCTGATAAAGTTCTAGCTGGGGATGAGAGTTCAACATAAAGCATTGTTGCAATCCTGGAACTCAGGGAGGATAGATAAACAAGTTCTATTAAGTGTTTTTGCTTATTATATGCGTTCCTCTAGGAAATTACCCCAGTATAACTGAGACATTTAGGGACCTATTATCAGCTATGGAAGAGATATGCTATACTAAAAATAAACATTAAAAATCTTGAGCTAGCTTCCAGTCTCCATCTGTGTACCCATTGCTAAGGCTGCCCCACAGTCCTCCACATCCAAATGCCACAAGGATAGAGCTGGTCCTCCCCGGAGTGCTCTCACTCCTAAGCCCAAGTTGAGATCACCACCTTCACTCCAATAACTGTCCAAAGCGGACCGTTCAGGAGCTCACAGGGCACAGGAACAATGGAACAGTTGGGGACAGGATCCTTCCTGCCTCCATCTGGGCCCTAAAGCTGAAGTGGATCCAAGCCCTCCACACGTAAATCCTGCTCAGGTGAGAGCTAGTCTCCCCCAGAATGCTAACATAACTAGGATCAAGGGCTCACAGGACCACAAGAGGTACAAGCTACAGTCAGAGACAGTAAGACCAACTAACAACAGAAATAACCAGATGGCAAGAGGTAAGTGCAAAAAACTAAGCAACAGAAACCAAGGCTATGTGGCATCATCAGAACCCAGTTCTCCTACCACGACATGTCCTGGATATCCCAACACACCGGAAAAGCAAGATTTGCATTTAAAATCACATCTAATGATAATGATAGAGGATTTTACGAAGGATATAAATAATCCCCTTAAAAAAATACAGGTAAGCACAGGTAAACAGGTAGAAGCCCTTAAAGAGGAAGCACAAAAATCCCTTAAATAATTACAGGAAAAAAAAAAAAACCAAACAAATGAAGGAATTGTACAAAACCATCCAGGATCTAAAACAAATGGAAATAGAAACAATAAAGAAATCACAAAGGGAGACAACCCTGAGATAGAAAACCTAGGAAAGAGATCAGGAGCCATAGATGCAAGCATCACCAACAGAATACAAGAGATAAAAAGACAGAATCTCGGTTTCAGAAGATACCATAGAAAACGTTGACATCACAGTCAAAGATAATGCAGAATGCAAAAAGATTCTAACCCTAAACATCCAGGAAATCCAGGACACAATGAGAGGACCAAACCTAAGGATAGTAGGTATAGAAGAGAGTGAAAATTTCCAACTTAAAGGGCCAGTAAATATCTTCAACAAAATTATAGAAGAAAACTTCCCTAATCTAAAGTGATTCCCATAAACATACAAGAAGCCTGCAGAACTCTAAATAGACTGGACCAGAAAAGAAATTCCTCCCATTACATAATAATCAAAACTCCAAATGCACAAAACAAAGAATATTAAAAGCAGTGTGGGAGAAAGGTCAAGTAACACATAAAGAAGACCTATCAGAATCATACTGGACTTCTCACCAGAGACTGTGAAAGCCAGAAGATCCTGGGCAGTTGTCATACAGACACTAAGAGAACGCAAATGTCAGCCCAGGCTACTATATCCAGCAAAACTCTCAGTTGCCATAGATGGAGAAACCAAGATATTCCATGACAAAACCAAATTTACACAATATTGTTCCACAAATCCTGCCCTACAAAAGATAATAGATGGAAAACACCAACACAAAGAGGGAAACTACACCATAGAAAAAGCAAGAAAGTAATCTTTCAACAAACCCAAAAGAACATACCCACACAAACATAATTCCATCTCTAACAACAAAAATAACAGGAAGTAACAGTCACTTTTCCTTAATATTTCTTAACATCAGTAAACTCAATTCCCTGATAAAATGATATAGACTAACAGACTGGATATGTAAATAGGACCCGGCATTTTGCTGCATACAGGAAACATACTCCAGTAACAAAGACAGACCCTATCTCAGAGTAAAAGGTTGGAAAACAATTCTATAAACAAATGGTCTTAAGAAACAAGCTGGAGTAGCCGTTATAATGTCAAATAAAATCAACTTACAACCTAAAGTTATCAAAAAGGATAAGGAATGACACTTAATATCTATCAAAGGAAAAATCTACCAAGATGAATTCTAAATTCTGAACTTCTATGCTCCAAATGCAAGGGAATCTACATTCATGAAAGAAACTTTACTAATGCTCAAAGCACACAATAATGGTGGGAGATTTTAATACCCCACTCTCAACAAAGGACAGATCATGGGAACAGAATTTAAACAGAGACACAGCGAAAATAACAGAAGTTATGCACCAAATGAATTTGACAGATATCTATAGAACATTTCATCACAATTGTCCACATAACAGGCCTCAAAAGATACAGGAAATTAAAATAATCTCATGCACCCTATCAGATCACCATGGACTAAGGCTGGTCTTCAATAACAATCAAAACAACAGAAAGCTCACATACACATGGAAGCTAAACAATGCTCTACTCAATGATAAATTGGTCAAGGAAGAAATAAAGAAAGAAATTAAAGACTTTTTAGAATTCAATGAAAATGAAGGCACATCATATTAAAACTTATGGGACACGATGAAAGCAGTGGTAAAAGGAAAACACATGGCTCTGAGTTCCTCCTAAAAGAAACTAGAGAGAGCATACACTAGCACCTTGAAAGCAGCATCAGAAAGCTATAAAACAAAAAGAAGCAAATACACCCAAGAAAAATAGATGACAGTAAGTAATCAAACTCAGGGCTGAAATCAACCAACTAGAAACAAAAAGAACTGTACAAAGAATCAACCAAACCAGGAGCTGGTTCTCCAAAAAAATTAACAAGATAGATAAACCCTAGCCAGACTAACCAGAGGGCACAGGGACAGCATCCTAATTAACAGAATCAGAAAAGAAAAGGGTGATATTAAACAGAAATTGGGTAAATTTAAAAAAATCATCAGATTCTACTACAAAAGGCTAAACTCAACAAAACTGAAAAATCTGGATGAAACGCACAATTTTCTAGGCAGATACGAGGTACTAAAGTTAAACCAGGGTCAGATAAACCATCTAAACAGTCCCATAACAACTAAAGATATAGAAGCAATCATTAATAGTCTCCCAAATAAAAAAAAGCCTAGGACCAGATGGGTTTAGTGCAGAGTTCTCTCAGACCTGCAATGTAGACCTAATACCAATTCTCTTCAAAGTATTCCACAAAATAGAAACAAACAGAACATTACCCAATTTGTTCTGTGATGCCACAGTTATGCTGATACCAAAAGCCCACAAAGACCCCAAAGAAAGAGAATTTCTGAGAAATTTCACTTATGAATATTGGTGCAAAAATACTCAATAAAATTCTCACAAACCAAATCCAAGAATACATTAAAAAATGATCGTTCATAATGGTCAGGTAGGTTTCATCCCAGTGATGAAGGGATGGATGGTTCAATATATGAAAATCTATCACTATAATCCTCTATATAAACAAACTTAAAGGAAAAAAAAATCTACATGACCATTTCATTAGATGCTGAGAAAGCACTTGACAAATTCCAACATCCCTTTAAGATAAAAGTCTTGGAAAGATTAGGAATTCAAGGCCCATACCTAAACACAATAATAGCAATATACAACCCAGTAGGCAACATCAAACTAAATGGAGAGAAACTTGAAATAATCCCACTAAAATCAGGGACTAGACAAGGCTGCTCACTCTATCCCTACCTGTTCAATATAGTACTCAAAGTCTTAGGCAGGGCAATTAGACAACAAATGGAGATCAAAGGGATACAAATTGGAAAGGAAAAAGTCAAAATATCATTATTTGCAGATGACATTATAGTATTCTTAATTGACCCCAAGAATTCCACCAGAAACTCCTAAATCTGATAAACAACTTCAGCAATGTGGCTGGATATAAAATTATCTCAAACAAATCAGTGGCCTCCCTCCACTGAAAGGATAAACAGGCTGAGAATGAAATTAGGGAAACAATACCCTTCACAATTGTCACAAATAATACAAAACACCTTTATGTGACTAAGCAAGCAAGTGAAAGATATGTATGACAAGAACTTCAAATTTCTGAAGAAAAAAATCAATGATCTCAGAAGATGGGAAGATCTCCCATGCTCATGAGTCAGCAGGATTAACATAGTCAAAATGGCCATCCTGCTGAAAGCAATCTACAGATTCAATGTTCAATGCAATCCTCATCTAAATTCAAACTCAATTCTTCACTGAGTTAGAAAAGGCAATTTGCAAATTCATCTGGAATAAGAAAAAACCTAGGATAGCAAAAACTATTATCAACAATAAAAGAACCTCTGGGGGAGTCACCATGTCTGACCTCAAGCTGTACTACAGTGCAATTGTGATAAAAACTACATGATATTGGTAATAGATCAATGGAATAGAATTTAACATCCATAAATGAACCCACACACCTATGGTTACTTGATCATTTAGAAAGGATCTAAAAGCATCCTGTAAGGGGAGGGGGGGGACAGCATTTTCAACAAATGGTGCTGGTTCAACTGGAAGTTAGCATGTAGAAGAACACAAATCAATCCATTCACACCTCCTTGTATAAAGCTCAACTCCAAGTGATTCAAGGACCTCCACATAAAACCAGATACACTGAAACTAATAGAAAAGAAAGCGGGCATGAGCCTTAAACACATAGGCACAGTGGAAATTTTCCTGAACAGAACACCAATGGCTTATGTCTAAGATCAACAATCGATAAATGGGACCTCATAAAATTTCAAAGCTTCTGTAAGCAAAGGACACTAACAAAATGGCAACCAGAAGGTTGGGCAAAGTTCTACATTCAATAGAGGGATAATATCAAATATATACAAAGAACTCAAGAAGGTAGACACCCGAGAACCAAATAACTCTATTCAAAATAGGGTACAGAGTGAAATAAAGAATTCTCAACGGAAGAATACTGAGTGGCTGAGAAGTACCTAAAGAAATGCTCAACATCCTTAGTCATCAGGGAAATGCAAATCAAAACAACCAAGAGATGCCACCTCACACCAGTCAGATTGGCTAAGATCAAAAACTTAGGTGACAGCAGATGCTGGCAAGGATGTGGAGAAAGATGATCACTCCTCTATTGTTGGTGGGATTGCAAGCTGGTCCAACCACTGTGTTAATCATTCTGGTGGTTCCTCAGAAAATTTGAAGAACCAGCTATACCACTCCTGGGCATATACACAAAAGATTTTCCAACATATAACAACGACACGTGCTCCACTATGTTCATAGCAGCCTTATTTATAATAGCCAGAAGCTGGAAAGAACCTAGATGTCCCTCAACAGAGGAATAGATACAGGAAATGTGGTACATTTACACAATGGTGTACTTCTCAGCAATTAAACACAATGACTTCATGAAATTCACAGTCAAATCACAGAATTGGCAAATATCATCATGAGTGAGGTAACCCAGTCACAAAAGAACACACATGGTATGTACTCACTGATATATTAGCTCAAAAGCTTGGAATACCCAAAATACAATTTTCAGACCACATGAAGCTCTAGAAGAAGGAAGACCAAAGTGTAGATGCTTCAGTCCTTCTTAGAAGGGGAAACAAAAATACTCCAGGGAGGAAATACGGAGACAAAGTGTGCAGCAGATAGTGAAGAAAAGGCATCCAGAGACTGCTCCAAGATGTGCAGACACCCTCATAGAAGCAGGGGGGGGGAGGGATGATGGCATAGGGGGTTCTGGAGGAAAAACCAGGAAAGGGGTAACATTTGAAATATAAACAAATAAAATAAAAAAACTCTTGAGCTAATACTTTGTATGTTTGATTAATTTTAATATTGCAAATGTCTACAGAATCTTTGTGAAAAAACCAAGTTGTATTATCTTCATTACATAAATTAGAAGCCAACCCCATGGATATCTGCAGTTACATCTTTACTATATCTTTGACTTGAGATTATCAGTCTGGCTGGTGCAAACAACTCGTCAGAAAATTCAACAGTGTACAAGAGTACTCCTATAGTAGCATTTATCTTGTTTTACCTTTACAAATATATTACAATAGAAGTATTTAGAACTAATGTCCTACATAAGAGCGTCTGTTATGGAAAAATTAGCGTTGTTTTATATGTGATGTTGGTAGTGAGCCCAAGGCCTGTCTCATGCTAGGCAAACACAGCATTACCACTTCTCCACCCCCCAAATTAATTTGGAATATGTGGAATACAATGACAGAATTTTAGATTTGCAAAGAACTTTAAAATTTATTCAATCTAAGATTTTCTATGTTTAAAAATGAACAAACAAACAAAAGAAGTAGGTGAACATTTCAAAGCTTGGTGTGGTGATTCTGGGGAGCCAGAAACAGATAGGTCCCTGGGGCTTGCTGTCCTGCCTATTCTATTCAGTGAGCTCCAAGCCAGTAGAGATCCAGTACCAAAAATTTAAGTACATGAAACCTAAGAGATACTAGAGATTGTTCTCTGGCCTCCACAAATGGAAATGTGCACATACATGCATGAATATCTTCACACATGTACATCTTTACACACACTAGCATGTAAATAGATGCATGAAAATAAATAAGAAATAAAATATAAAATAGCATTTTAATAGTTTATAAAAATTTCCTAAGACATGTAAAAATTCATCAAACTCTGAACAACTGAAAGATGCTGCTCTTAAGGTTGTGGCTCTCCATGTCTGGACAGCTCTCCAAGTTTGGCACAAAATGGAAGACTTTTTCCTCAGCGGGGCTCCCTCTCCTCTGCCTGATCTTATCTGAAGAGTATCTCTAAGCACAGCTGCCTGACCTTATCTCTGAAGGATGATAAAGCTTCCTGCAAGCCTGTATGGTTCAGTACATTAAGTTCCCCTCAGTCATTCCCACCATACAGTAATTAGGTACTGTGTTATCACCCATCAGCCCTTCCCACCATAAGCCGGAAGATCTCTGTGGAAAGTCACATAGTCTGTGGCCAGATTACAGGTTCAACTTCCTCTCTCCCAAAAAGAACTTGCCTATCAGGTCCTTGGAATTCCTATTCATGTAAATTAAGCATTCCCAGCTCCTCAGTCCCAGCCAATAATGTTCACTCTCCCTGGAAACCCTCCCTCTTCCACTCCTAAGATCTCTATAGCCCTTGTTCACCAGGAATAAATTGGAGCTACCTCACTGAAGCTGATTCTGAAAGTCATTTTGTGGGACACAGCCTTCAGATCCTTTCGATCCCCTATCCCTGTGCCACTCATCCTTCTGGACCTGTGGCTGATGATCTCCAAGGAAGGAGAGACACACGATCTTCAAATTGTATCAGAACATTTAGCCATGTGATAGTTTGCTGCTATAACAGTTTTTTTTAAATTGCAGGCAGAGTTAAGAGGAACACTAAGAAATGTGTTGGAAAGAAGTAAATGTTATCTTGTTTTTAATCTATCAATTTTTAAGGCAGTAGTTTCTCTTCTACAACATGATAAAACTTTAGAGAAATTTGTTTTGTTTTGTTTTTTTTCCTAAAAAATGTTTTAAATATTGGGAGGCTCCTGCTCTGTAGTACCATTGGGCAATTCCATCAGCCCACAACCAACTGTGTGTTCTGTGGTCATGTGCATCCACCAATCATGACATTCCACACTCACTGAAACTACTACCCTCCCCATTCACAATGGCTGCTGGCCCAGTGCTGATCTGCTGTGACAGAAGCAATGTGTGAGTCATCTGGGGCTGTGCATGAGTTGGGGAGTAAGAAGACAACTAGTTGTATCTCAGAGAGATTCCTGCAGGCTGGTGCTGACACTCACTGGCTTAAGAGTACAGAAATGAGTACCAGTGGATGATTGCAAGAAGGGATTCTAACCTGTCTGCGGCTTCTGCGTGGGCTTGTTTCACTCAGACATTCACGTCTCCACTTTCCCAGTGTTTAACTCATTCACTTCCTGATATAAGAGGTGGCTTCTAACTCTGCCTGTACTCTCACAGGGGCCAGCAGCACGCACATTAACACTGAGGTGAGGGATCCCGGGTTCCTTCTATGCATGGTTAGTCATCAGAGATAGAAGGTCCTAGAAAGGGGGCAGGATTTAGCAAAAGCAAGTCTGGAGACAGACGGCCCTGGCCTTGAATCTCTGCCTTTTCATTTAACATCTGGTAGGAAAGTAGAAAGAGAAAATTTGGAGGAAACAGAGCTGATGTGCTAAGGACTAAGTGGAAGGTAGGCTCTTTGCCAGGCAGAATTTTGGGCATATGTTTCTGTGTAGGAGTATGTGAGTAACATAGGCAATCATAGGAAAGGTAAAATTAGATACCACTAATATACTCATATACTAAATGCTTTTCTTGTCATAGTCATCATCATCATAACTAGAAAAGAAGACTAGATCCCATTGTAGTTATTACATTTCAATGTAGTTATTAGATCTTATTTTTCTTAATATATGAGTATATCTGTGAGTATATACATGCATGTGTATACTTGATATGATTCATAGATTATCTATAATATACTATCATTTGTCTATCTATCTATCTATCTATCTATCTATCTATCTATCTATCTATCTATCTATCTCTATTCTATTTACCAGATAATATGTTAGCAATTGGAAAAACAAAGATAAATAAACCATATTTTTAGCATCTAAAGTTTGCAGATACTTTTTGTAATATTCAAAGTTATTTTTGCATAGATTATCTTATTTTCTATCCTTAGCAATCTTTAAGATACTAGTCTTTTCTAGGTCACCAGAGCCTGCAGAGGATGCTATAAAATGCTTTCCTGTATTTTGATATGTCACTTTCCCCAGTGACTTTGCAGAGCAATTGGAACTACTATAGAGGAAATGTGTAAGGTACTAAAAGCTATACATGAAACAACTTGGTGAAAGTGAAGAAAAATGTATCTTCCCCTATTGTTTTTCTGAAATTTCCCCATCCCTTGAGAAGAATCCTAATCCATAAAGATATGTGTGAATCTCTGGTAGACTCCATGTGTTCCCAGTTGGGATATGTGTAGTGAACTTTTAAACAATTATGCTTGTCTCTTTGCAGGAGGTAAGATCAGGATCAATTAAAGCACTCTGTGAACTAATAATAAGATAGGACTTACAAGACGAACTGGCATGCTCAATCTTAAAAGAAGTTATGTAGACAAACACTCAGGAAGGCACTTTTCCAAATGAAGGAGAAATGGAGAAACAAAGTTTGGAAAATATGTCATTGGAGATATTATCCATTATCATTAAATATAGATACACACTATAGAAGGCAATTAATGTTATTTTTGATTCCTGGCAGAAGTTGACATGGTGGTTCGTCTGACTGCTACAATGTCAGTGATGGGGACTGGGCCTCATTAGGGAGGTGGAGGGAAGAAGAAACCCTGCCCACAGGACAAATGGGGCCCCTTGGTGGAGATGGTTAATGCATGTTCTCATTACACCTGCGGCTAGACAGCTCCTGGGGAGGATGCATAAGTGCTCGTGGGCTGTGCGTGAGTTGTATAAGGCATGGCCTTTGGAAAGTAGCCTTGAAGACACAGTTCACCATAATACACACACACAACACACACACACACACACACACAGACACAGACACACACACACACACACACACACACACTCATACATGCCCACTCAAACAACGAAGATGGATGAAGCCCATATTTCAAATACATCAGGAAAAAATCCAGAGCAAAGCAATTTAACTTAGCAGCATTTATTTGTTTAGCAACTAAGGAAAACTCTATCAAATATATTTGTGGGCCTCACAGATATGGAGTTGAAGTCATCTCTCTAGCTCCTCAGGGCTTCTCGGTATTTTTTGAGGGAAAATCACACTTACTCTGGCCAATTCTCTAGGTTTTGCACACCCTGGTTTTAGTTCAATTTGGATGTGGAAAATTTCTTCCTGTCTCACTGGATTGTCTCCCCCAAACTGTTCCCTATCTAACACTACCATTTCCCAATATTTAGCCTTTAATATTAGCACTCCAGGGAGCCTTTCTTGAATGACCCTAGCTCCATTTCCTGCCTCTTCTGCCCTGTAAGTTTCCTCCAGTTCTTTTATTAATGCTTCTTTTTTATTAGATATTTTCTTTCTTTACATTTCAAATGCTATCCTGAAAGCTCCCTATACCCTCCCCCTGCCCCTGCTCCCCTACCAACCTCATGAACTCCAACTTCATGGCCCTGGCATTCCCCTGTACTGGGGCATATATAGTTTGCCTCTCTTCCCAATGATGACTGACTAGGCCATCTTCTGCTACATATGCAGCTTGAGACACGAGCTCTGGGGGTACTGGTTAGTTCATATTGTTGTTC
>NC_034600.1:13673633-13685975 GCF_900095145.1 Mus pahari
ATTTGTTGAAAATGCTGTCTTTTTTCCACTGGATGGTTTTAGCTCCCTTGTCAAAGATCAAGTGACCATAGGTGTGTGGGTTCATTTCTGGGTCTTCAAATCTATTCCATTGATCTATAAGTCTGTCGCTGTACCAGTACCATGCAGTTTTTATCAAAATTGCTCTGTAGTACGGCTTAAAGTCAGGAATGGTGATTCCACCAGAGGTTCTTTTATTGCTGAGGATGGTTTTTGCTATCCTAGGTTTTTTATTATTCCAGATGAACTTGCAAATTGCCCTTTCTAACTCAGTGAAGAATTGATTTGGAATTTTGATGGGGATTGCATTGAATCTGTAGATTGCTTTCAGGAGGATGGCCATTTTGACTATGTTAATCCTGCCAATCCATGAGCATGGGAGATCTTTCCACCTTCTGAGATCTTCTTCAATTTCTTTCTTCAGAGACTTGAAGTTCTTATTATATAGATCTTTCACTTCCTTAGTTAGAGTCACACCAAGGTATTTTATATTATTTGTGACTATTGTGAAGGGTGTTGTTTCTCTAATTTCTTTCTCAGCCCATTTATCCTTTATGTAGAGGAAGGCCACTGATTTGTTTGAGGTTTCTTTTCATTCTTCTTTTTCCTTTCCCCCTCTTTTCTCGTCCTCTATTGTCTCTAAACCACCGCCTCTATTTTCTATGTCAGATCCATGAGACAAGAATGTCTCTCACCAGTATTCAGTAGAAGACCTGAGAAAAGAAGAAAAGGTATTTTGATCATGAAAAATGTCAGTTATCCATATTTGAGTTTGTGGCATGGTGGGATTGTACAGGGCGGCATCTCTGACACTAATATCTCGTTGTATTCCAAGCTACCCTAAACTTTGAGGAAGCAGAGAAGGACAAAAGATCATGCAAGGGCTGGTTCAAGGCATAGCAGAGGGCTGTGTTGTCTGGCCTCAGTAAGAGAAGATGCATCTAATCCTGTAGAAACATGATGTCCCAGGTTGTGGGGATATGTGGATGGAGGGGACACCCTCTCAGAGAGGAAGGGGATGAGGGATGGGTAGAGAAACTCTGAGAGGGGGCCTGGAGGAGGGGGTTCAACACTTGAAATATAAACAAATAAAATAATTATTAAAAAAGAACTCCATTGTTTCGACACTTGCTTCTTTTTCCTCCACTACAACAGACAGCAACCACAATGTGCTAGATCTCCTGGCTATACCATAGTTAGTGTCTTAATTATATTTATTTATTTATTTATTTATTTATTTATTTATTTATTTATTTATCTATCTTTCCCTTGGTAACTTTGGTGTTCCTTGTTTCTTTGCTCTGTTTCGTTTTTTTTTTTTTTACACAGAAACTGTGCTGAGGATATTAAATTCTTTCTATGCATATCCATTGTCTTTCTGGAGTGAATGGTTTTTGTTTGTTTTCAAGGCTGGGTAATACTATGTAGCCCTGGCAGACCTGAAGTGTACTACCTAGGCCAGGCTGGCTTGGAACCCACAAGAGATCCACCTGCCTCTATGTCATGAGTGCAGGGATTAAAGGAGACTGAGTATTTACTAAATGTATTTCTATCTGATACCTTTCCAACATATTCTTCAGTGTTTCTATCTGATACCCATCCAAGGCATTCTTCAAAACTTACATTTTGTTACCTCATTGAATCTACATCTAGTACAATGCTAAGTGACAAAAAGTTTTTGAAATAATAAAATTATCATCACTAGCATTTTTTATTGGTGATCCAGCATAAGTACTTTGTTACATTAAACCTTGGGAAAAAATAATTGTGCTGCAATTTCTTTATAGTTTGCCCCTGTGTACCCTACTGATATATCTATATTCTAAACGACAAAATGATACTGTGTTTTTAGACAGAAAACATTTTTGCATGCAGAATATAACCTATAAATTGATCCTGTTAACATGATAACAGAAAATATTCAATGGAAACTTACTTTGTCCCTTATATTTAAAAGCAGCAACACTGAACATACTTTAATTACCACCTATAACAGTGCTATTTAATCCTAAGAGCCTATAAGTTAGGATTTTGAGACAGAACGATTTGATTCCTTAACTCTTTTATAAGTTAATAATCTAATGACTGCTTTTTATCACATTTCTGCTTCTTTCCTTTTCATGTGACCTCTTCTGTAAACTGTCTCTCCTCTGGTAATGTTTCCCTTAAAGACTGAACTCGAAAGTGACAATAGGAAAGCCTGATGAACTTGAAGCATGTGAACTTTAACATGCGGAGTTTACAACACTAATTTTCTTTCTTTGGAGACAAGTTATTTATATATTTTTCCATGAAAAGCTGTGTTCTGGCCAATTGAGTTCATCAGAGATAGACAAGTTCTGTAAGACTCAAACATATTTTATTTATTTCTTTGTGTTGGCTTTTGTTCTTAGTTTTGGCATTGAACTGTTCTGATACTTTTGTTTATATCTCATGAAAATGACTTCAAATAATGTCTGACAGTGGTTCATGAGACAGGAATGTACTCATTTAGTAACTCTTAAGAACTAAGAAAACCATCAAATTGTAATCCTCCTCCTTTTGTATATGAATAAAATTAAAAAGGACATTGTATGCATACAGGTAACACTAGATAGACTGACCATGTTGTATTTAAATATTTAGGTATGTGTGCAGGTGTGTGTGTGTGTGTGTGTGTGTGTGTGTGTGTGTAACAACTGCAACTACAGCAAACAGGCCGTGGTTTTGAGAGACACTGCATGCACACAGGTAACACTAGATAGGCTGACTGCATTGTATTCATGTA
Source organism: Mus pahari (assembly GCF_900095145.1). Lineage (NCBI taxonomy): Eukaryota > Metazoa > Chordata > Mammalia > Rodentia > Muridae > Mus > Mus pahari. The sequence continues at coordinate 13,676,419 of NC_034600.1, forward strand.
TTTAGGTGTGTGCACACTTGTGTGTGTGTGTGTGTGTGTGTGTAAAACAACAGCAACAAGAGCAAACAGGCCATGGCTTTAGAGTGAGAAGAACAGAATGTTCATGGCAAGTTCTAGAAGAAGAATAGGGAAGATGTGAAGATAATTTATATTCTAATTTAAAATAAAATACAAAATATTAAATACAAAATAAAATGCATAAAAGAAAGAAAAGAGGGAAAGTAGAAGTAATTATCAGAGCTTTTTCCACAATGGACTTTACACTAAAAAAGAGTAAAGAGAGGGAAGTTTTTAAAAAATATTTTTAAATAGAATTTGAACAAAAGGAAGAGGAGAAGATAGGAGGAGGAAGAGAAGGAGAAATATAAAAAAAAGAAAAAAATCACTTGTGGGCCAATAAGATGGCGCAGGGAAAAAAACCCTTTCTGCAAGTGCTTCATGGCCTGGGTTCCACGTGCAGGCTTTACTTGAAGGTCAATAGAGAAAATTCATTCTATATAATTAGTTTAGCTTCTGACTTCATGCGCTCTCTCTCTCACACACACAAACACACACACACACACACACAAACACACACAAACACACACACAGTCACACACACACACAAATATATCAATGAGTGAATAAGTAATAAATAGAGAGCAACCGCTTGAAAGTGGGTATGGTACCATGCTAGTGATAGTAAAACAGCAAAACAAACTCTTCCAAAGCAAGCAAGCAAGCAAGCAAGCAAGCAAGCAAGCAAGCAAGCAAGCAAGCAAGCAAGCGAACACAAAGGCTAAATACATTCCAGAGGTATGCTGTCATGAGCCAGAGACAAAACATAAAGGGAAACAGAACTAATAAGGAAAGTCACAAGTCAGACAATCCTTGTGACTTAATTATAGAACTGAGAATAGTACTTTAAGGACACTATGTTGAGTAGCTACCATCTAGCAACTATTATTTAACCACAATGCCCAGAATCATTATTATAATATTTAAATAATATTATAAGTTTAAGATAATCAACTATATTTAAATTTTAACAGCTAGATTTCTCTTCTACAAGTACAGTGACAAATTAGCACAATTTAGGTTTAAAACAAAGCAAAAAGAGGGATGTTGAGTTTCTATATCTTACTGTTAGTTAGGACACTCATGCTACGGGAAAGAAAACCATTAGAAAGGACACAATGACAGAAAACATAAAGTTAGGAACAATTTTTAGAAGAGCATCTATCATCAAAATAAAAACAATTCCCTGTTCTGAATTAACTCTATTTAAATGTTTAATAAATGTGTTTTGAGATAACACAAACACTTATAAAAATAAAGACTTCTTTAACAATTTTCTGGGCAGTAATATTTTACATAATTTTGGTACAGTTATCAAATTTAGAAATGAACTCTGATAGTTTAATATTAATTTATAGATCTTATTCAAAGTTTTCCAATTATGGACTACTGTTCTTTATCTGGCCTGAAATCTGAACTGGTACCCCTGCACCTTTTCATCATGAATTTCTTGTGTTTGGGAATATTTCCTCAGTCTTAATATTTCACTTCTTTACCTTAACACTTTTCAAACATGCTATCAAGGATATAGAATAAAACAGCCCTCAGTTTAAGTTTCTTTGGTGCTTAGTTATGTTCTATTTCTTACTATTTACATCTCTGTTTCTGTCTATGTCTCTGTCTATATCATCTCTCTATATCTCTCTCTCTATATCTCTCTATATATCTATATCTCTATATATATCTATATCTATAATCTATATATTTATGTATCTATCATTTATCTGTTTTTGAAAAAGTAATAGTGAAATGGTTTTATATCTTTTTCAGTGTATCTTACCATGTGATAAGATCTATTTTGCTTTCCAAACTTTCACCCATGCTTCAAGATTCTGTTTTTCCAATATCTAATTAATGTTGCAAATATGTACATGGGTTGTGTCATGGGTTGTAGCATGGGGTCCCTACCGAGGCTCACATCTTTGAAGAAATCTAGCTCTTTCTCCTCCAGAAGCTGCTGAGTACTGATAGCTCATCAGCTAGGGTTGCAATCTTATGAGATCCTCTATGATCCATGTGAGATTCTCACTATTTATGTATCTTGCATACAGTCATGGTCAGCTGCTAAGAGTCCACTAGTGTTCCAGTGCTGACATGTTGCAAAGACACAGCCATGCATTAGTCCTCCATAACCTCTCATTCTTTTTTTTTTAAGTAAGAATAAAGCTAAAATTTATTATGTAATTCTCCATGCAGTAAATAAGCAAAGGAATAAGAAAACTTTATTAAAACTTTGATTGGTACATGAAAATGTAAAGGTAGAATAGAATAAATCATTGAAATAGCTCAAAGAGTAAGAACAGTGAACAATTTTAAATATATATTTTCACCATCACTATTTTATATATTTCAATATTATTTAGATAACATCCATTATAAATATATCACTATAGTGTAGATTCCAATGTCTTAATACAATTGAGAAAACCCTATCATAATATTATTAATTCCATTCAACTTATGTTTTTATTTCAATTTCTAGGCTAACTCAACTTGCGAACATATTTTAATTTATTGATGAGACATTAATGCTTCTATGTTTTTCTAGGCTATAGGCATTATTTACAAGCAAGTAAATAGTATTTTCATGTTGTTTATATTTGTAGCAACTGTAATATGGCTAGTCTATCAAATATTTCAAGAACCAAATCCTTAGCTAATACTGTAAATTGGTAATTACAGTAGACACATATTTTGGTACCAGCAAAAAGCAAACACATTATTAAAATACACAGATGATAAGATAATGATCTCTAGAAATGACACCTTTGTCCCATTATTTTTTAAAATATTTTTATTAGATATTTTCTTTATTTACATTTCAAATGTTATCCCCTTTCCTAGTTTCCCCTCCAAAAATCGCATATCCCCTCCCCCTCCCCCTGCCCCCCAACCCACCCACTCCCATTCCCAGTCCTGGCATTCCCCTATACTGGGGCATAGAACCTTCACAGGCCAACCTGTACTATGTTTAAATAGTAAGACAGCATCTCAACAAAATAATAAAGCTAAAGTCTCAACAAAATAAAAGAGCTCACCTGTTAAGGTGCCTTGATTCCCTCCATGCCTTTGGAGTTCCCACAAGAGTAACTTCTATGTTAATATCTGTGGAAAGATGTTTATATTTGACTGTGCCATNATGAACCAATGCCAGCAGGACTAGTTTAAATAAAATAAAACACGATTTAAAAAAAAAAAAAGACATTCTTAGACAAATGGATGGATCTGGAGGATATCATCTTGAGTGAGGTAACCCAATCACAAAAGAACACACATGATATGCACTCACTGATAAGTGGTTATTAGCCCAGAAGCTCAGAATAACCTTTCATTCTTAACAATCTTTCCACTCCTTCTTCCTTGATATTCCCAGTACCAATCTTTCAAGAAACAAACCACTTGTTTTATTTCATTTTACTACCATGAAGTTGATTTGGTTTATTTTTAAGACCTTTCCTTAAAAATCACACTAATTCTACTCTATAACTTGTCTGAGGTTCCTCTTGTATGGCTTTTATTTCCACATATTGTTTATTTTAATTTATTTCAAGCTCATGTCTGATTAACACCACTGAATGAACATTGATGAGCTCTACTTGTAGTGCATATTGGAAAAATGGAAGTGGATAGAGATGTCCTTTGCTTTCAAAAAGCTCACACTTGTGTAGGATGTCAATATTGATGTTAAAAGATGTCCTATGACTATGCTTCCTTCCATGGTTTAAATAATCTCCCAAATGTGATTTTGATTAAGGACTTTAAGGTTAGCTTATGATGTGCTTACCTAGGTGAACTCAAATCTTCTACATGTTTCCTTAAAAGGTGAGAAATTTTCTCAGCTGAATCCAAAACCAGAAGACATACAGGTAGTTGTGGAAACAGAGAAAGGGAACTGAGAGGTGAGGTCTGCAAAAATAATCTGGCAAAACATGGAAAAGGCAAGGAAGAGGATTGCTCCTAGAGCCTTAAGAAGTGATTATTTTTTCTGTTGTTTAAGTAATTGGGGAATGACATTAGTGGATAGGCAGGTGGGGTGGATTTCGAAGGAGTTTGAGGAAGGGGAAATATGACAAAATATAGTATGAAATTTGTATGAAAAAGATAAAACTGTAAGTCCAGAAGGACATGGTAATGTAGGTAGAAGAAAGCCCACAAGGCCTAAAACCTACAGAAAAATCTATAGCAGTCAAGGAATACTGAAATGGGGAGAAAGTCTTCTCCAAGGAGAAGCACAATGAGAGTACAACAATTAGTTACCCTAGGCCAACTGTTCAGCTCTAGGAATATAGACACATAAGTAACATTGTGCAGAGTGGACAGGCTATAGTTATTAACTCAATCTTTATGAATTTATACACATTCGTATATAAGGAAAATTAATAAAAAGAGGATGTGAATTTCAAAGTGTTCAAGGGGAGTATATGGGAGGTTTTGGAGGGAAGAAACAAAGGGGGGAAATGAAGTAATTATAATCACAAAAATAAATGATCACAAAAATAAATTATAATTACAAAAATAAATGAACAATTAAAAAATAGATAAATATACTCAAACTAAGAGGGAGTGCAGTATTGCTAGTACTTTTAGTTCTATCCCAGGAAGGCCCATGATAGACATGCCAATAGTGACTTATGCATTTTTTTCTTTAGTTCACTAAGTTAGAGATAATTTTGTTACAGATGCAAGAGAAAGGTCATTCTAATGCTAATAAAGACTGATATGTCAATAAATAATAATCACAAAATATTTTAGTAATTTTGCTTCACTTATGAGTCATGTATGTTGATAGCATGAGATAGTAGGATCCATTAACTTAGGTAGAAACAGGACTGAAGACATCTGCTGAAAGATTGCAGCCTTTGAGTTTTTCAAGATTTTCAGATTTCTGTGAATTTTTGAGCATCTAGTCCTCAAAGAGTCAGCCACATCAACCATGAAAGGATATTTATTATCATATTTCCCTTATTAATCTACTTTTTTCTCCTGTGGCTAACTATGAGTTGGGCACAAGCATGCTCCAAATTTCAGTTATAACTATTATGAAAGATAAGTTGTTGGAAACAAAATGTGAGAACCACTCAAGCTCACAGGCAGAACATTTGCAAATACAGCACAGGAAAGAAAATGAAACTGGAAGGAAAGAAGCAGGGAACAAAGGAAGAATGAAAGAAAGGAAGGAAGAAAGGAGGGAAGGAAGAAAGGAAGGAGGGAGGAATAAAAGGAAGCAAAGGAGGGAGAGGAGGAAGGGAGGGAAAGAATGAAGGAGGAGGATGGAGGGAGGAGAGGAAAAGCAAGGAAAGGGGAGAGAGAGAGAAAGAGAGAAAGAAAGAATGAATGAAAGAAAGAAAGAAAGAAAGAAAGAAAGAAAGAAAGAAAGAAAGAAAGAAAGAAAGAAAGAAAGAAAGAAAGAAAGAAAGAAAGAAAAAGAAAGAGAAATGAAGAGAGGGACGGAGAGAGTAAGAAAAGTAAATTTTAAAGCCATTTAACGCTCATGAGTTGACCAAACGTATGAACTTTTGGACCTCTTTGAGGAAGCATGTATTAATTTTCATCTGTCATCACTAATTGTATAAGATATTATTTTAGTCAATTTGAAACTTAAGTTTGAAATAATTAGGAGAGTAAAAGAAAATGAAAGATTGTTATAACTTCTAGTCCCTTGGTTGTCTTGGCATGTTTTGATGCACATTCATAGACTTTTACCTTCATCTTTCATTGCAAAAGGAAATGTGTATAGCTCTGTTCTATAAAGGTTAAAAGATGGGTGGAAGTGATCAGGGAGTCAGAGTGTTTACCTGTGGCACAAGAGTGGAGAGTCATGGGAGACTTGGAGGAGACATGTATGTGCATAATACTCTGCATTTTTATCTATATGCATATTCACAGGTATTTGTATTTTCAAAGGCTATGCAGGGAGTTCATTTTAAATGTGTGCAGTTCATATACAGTAAACCTCAATTAAAAAGTAAAATAAAAGCTTAAATATATGGAAGGAACTTTTCTATAACATTTGCTCTTTGTCTGTAGAGAAGATGTCTTCACACCACGTAAATGAGGTAGGGTGGGTAGAAGCTGGGTTCTGCCTTTTTCATTGCAGCCAAACTAATGAGTACATGCTTGAATGGCTTGACTATATCATGGATATAGCACACTTGGTGTGCTCTGGCATAAGTGTAGCCTCAAATTAATTAGACTTTTTGTATAATTTAGCTGCATCTACTATAGTCATCTCTAGCCATTCAAATGTACAATGCGGGGATATCAGCTAAATGGACAGTGCTTACTGGATCATGGCTGATTGACTATGCACTTCATAAAGCATGTGGGATATACGAACTTTTAGCCATCCAGTGACTTCCAGTCAGCACTTTGCAGGATAGCCTGTTTTTCCACTTTCATTTGAAATTGGGCTTAAAACTCTCTGATCTTTACTGTATCCAGCTTGTGGTCACAAATGGAAACATTATTTAGCTTCTCCTTCAGCATTCAGTAGAAGACTTGGTCTAAATGGAGGATCTGGTTAGATTTCTTCTGTAGGTGATGACCCTTCTGTTTATTTAAAAAAAGAGGAAGATGCAGAAAGTCTTAAAGTGGTTGTCACTTTCTTGGTGTGTGGTCTGTATAAACCTTCCACAATATTGAGCTGCTGCCTAAAGTCCTTTTAGCACCAAAATTTGCTCTAAACTTCTGTTTTATAGTAATTATTATCTCTGTGAAATTAGATGGTAACACCACTCTTTTAAAAGCATCCATGGAATCTGAGTAACACACTGACATGGAAGCCACCAGAACCCATTAAAATATGAATAACATTTCTTAATAACAGAAAATTTCTCTCTGGTTTCATACTGTCATTGCATTCCTTCACAGGATTTGCCCTATGAGAGGTTATCATAGTAGTTGAAAATTTTCCTTTGTATTCTTTGTTTTGATTATTTCCAATTAAATACAAATAATTTGTAAATATGCTATTATACATGTTCTATAACCATAGCGTTTAAATGCAAACTTAATGAATTGTCATTCCAGTTATTATTGTACATAACTGCTTAAATACATAAATATAAAATCCTGAAAACTATTAAACATTTAAAGGTGATTTAAAAATTTAATTTAAAATGTATATATTCATAGTTACATGTGTATTATCTGTTACTAAAATAAAAAAGTTTTGCACTAATGTATTTTTTAATTTAATTGTCAGTTTCTGAGTCTTAAACATGAGTCCTTTCCTTCCTTCCATCTTCCTGCCCAATTTTCCCTGTTTTCATCCCACTTTCTTTCATTCTATAACTTCTTACATAATTATTATTGTTACACTTGTATGCACATGCACACACACATCACCAATGGAGCCCATTAATTCCCTATTGCTCTTCATCTAGAAACCTGTGAAATTTTCTCCATCTATATTGACATGATGACTGGTTTTGTCATTATGCAAATCTTGTTTAGGCCACTACATTGTTGGGATTTCATGAGTGCAGTAGTCCTGTCATCCTGTGACTCTTAAAATATTTCCATATATTTTTCCATGATGTCCCCTACGCCTTAGGGATAGGTTATTGTAAGCGTGTCAACTGGTACTGAAAACTCCATGATCACCTACTGTAGTAGCTACTGTCTGGGAGAAAAATTTCTTCTTATCTGATGGGTTACAGAGTAGCACTTCTATGAGTATAAAGATTAAAATATTCACATGAATGTAAAGATTCTTTCTGCATTATCTTAAATTATTTTTCAGCTGTAGGGAATAAATAATGTAATAGGGTATATTATTAAAATTGTAGTTAAACAGTCAAATGTTTTTCTGATGCAAAGGCAAGGGATTTATTTTCTGGTGCATCAGGGTCAATCCTCAATCAGTTCCTCAAGGCGAGTTACGAGAAGACGACCTCAAATGCCTATTACACGTAGTTTTCATACTTTTTAGGGGCACAGGTTACAATAGCAAGGCTACAATTCAAACTTACTGGCAAAGCATATTGACCTTTAAATTTATTGGCTAGCAAGTATGATACCAATTTTAACTCTACCTGGGACTTTCCAGAGGGTCAGGTGACCATCAGTCAGTACATTCTGAGAATTTTTTTACTCAAGAATGTTCCTGTGGGTGGAGAATGGAACTTGGCCTAGCCTTGGCCCCAGGTGGGAGGGGCAAGCTATAGGGAGGGTGTGGGATTAGAAAATCCCTTAGAGCCCCTCATTTCCCCATTTTTCTTGTACAAGCTCTAATCTTGGAGATATGCTCAGGGGTATTGGATAACTCATATTCTTCAGGTCCTGTCTTCAGGGTCTCATATTGTTGGTATAGGACCATCAGCTGTACTGCTCCTATTCTCTCTTTTATGAAGGTTATAAGCTTGTTCAGTATACAGGGTCTAAAGGTCATCAATAACAGGAGAACAATTAGGGGTCCTAACAAGGTGGATATAAGGGTGGTTAACCAATGGGAAGAGTTAAACCAATACTTAATCCTCTGTTCTCTTTCTCTGTTTTGCTTGGCTAGCCCTTCTCTCACCTTGGCTATTGAATCCTTAACTACCACTGGAATGGTCTCCAGTACGTGCTTCCCGATGTTTCACATCCACGGGTACCACAGAAAAAGTAGTTGCCCCACTGTATTAGTTAGGGTTTTGCTGCTATGAACAGACACCATGACCAAGGCAAGTCTTATAAAAACAACATTTAATTGGGGCTGGTTTACAGGTTCAGAGGTTCAGTCCATTATCATCAAGGTGGGAGCATGGCAATATCCAGGCAGGCATGGCACAGGAAGAGCTGAGAGTTCTACATCTTCATCCAAAGGCTGCTAGTGGAAGACTGANTTCCAGGCAACTAGTGTGAGGATCTTAAGCCCACACCCACAGTGACACACCTACTCTAACCAGGTCACACCTATTCCAACAAGGCCACACCTTCAAATGGTGCCACTCCCTGGTCCAAGAATATACAAACCATGACATTCCATTCCCTGGCCCCCACAGACTTTTTCAAATACTTGAGTCTATGAGGGGGGGCATACTTAAACATAGCATAATGAAAAATGCATTCAGTCCAATTTTCAAAGTCCTCATAGTCTATAGCAGTCCCAACAATGTTAAAAGTCCAAAGTTCAAGGTCTCTTCTGAGATTCATTCAGTCACTTAACTGTAACCCCCAAAGAAAGAAAGATAGGAAACCAGCTGGGCAAACTCCAAACTCTGCATCTTCATGGCTGATGTCAAAGCGGTCTTCAGATCTCCATTCCTTTTTCAACTTTGTTGACTGCAACAGACTTCTTTCTCCTGGGCTGGTTCCACTCCCTGTTAGCAGCTTTCCTCAGCATCTATCCCATGGCTCTGGCATCTTTAACATCTTTTAGTCTCCAATGCAATTTCAATGTTACGGCTTCTTGTTTCAGTGTCTGGGATTCCACTTGATATTTTGGGCTCCTCCTAAGGGCTGGTGTAATGGTTTGTATATTCTTGGACCAGGGAGTGGCACCATCTGGAGGTGTG
>NC_034600.1:13685986-13695176 GCF_900095145.1 Mus pahari
CCAGAAGATGTCACCTCAATGATGCTGCTGGTCTCTCCTTAATGACCACTAATTTCATAGCTCCAGCTGACCAGCATCAATAGTCACAGTCTTCCTTCCATTCTTAACTCTAGANCCAGAGCCACATGGCTGAAGCTGCTGAGTTCTGCTGCTTGCAGGAACTAGAACATGACCCCCTTGTATTATTACACTGTCACCAGCTTTCTGTTTTCCAAATCCTTCACTGCCTCAGCTTGGCTATCCTGGATCTTGCTCTGTAGATTGGCCTTGAATGCAGAGATCAGCATGCCTGTCTCCTGGGATTAAAGGTGTGTATCACCATGCCTGGATCTAGATTTAGCTGGGTAGGATCTCGCCCCAAGGTCCCACTCCCTTAATCTGTTATCTCCTAGAACACAGGATTTTTCTCCATTTCACTTCCTGGTACCCCCTTAATACTCAAACCATGTATTTTATATTTTTCCTTTCTAAGCTTGCTATGCTTGTTCAAACTTCTCTTCATAAAACTTTACCAGAGAACAAAGTTTCTGCTGGGCTTTTTTGAAACTTCCTTTGTGGATGCAATTAATCTGAGTCTCTTCACCTTAGCCCCAGGCAGACTTTTCAGTCAAGGGCAAAAAGTAGCCACATTCTTAAATTCTTCTCCTTTGAAATCTTTTGGGTTCAAATTACTTCCAGCAACAAAGTCTTCCATATTCCTACTAGGATGACCCATTAAGCCACATTTAAAGCATTCCACTGCATTCCAAATCCAAAGTCCCAAAATCCACATTCTTTCAAATAAAAGCATGGTCAGGCCTACCACAGCAATAGCCCAGTCCCTGGTACCAACTTCTGTATTAGTTAGGGTTTTACTGCTATGAACAGACACCATGTCCAAGGCAAGTCTTATAAAAACAACATTTAATTGGGGCTGGCTTACAGGTTCAGAGGTTCAGTCCATTATCATCAAGGCGGGAGCATGGCAGTATCCAGGCAGGCATGGCACAAGCAGAACTGAGAGTTCTACATCTTTATCCAAAGGCTGCTAGTGGAAGACTGACTTCCAGACAACTAGGGTGGGGATCTTAAGTGTCACACCTATTCCAACAAGGCCACATCTCCAAATGGTGCCACTCCCTGGTCTAAGAATATACCAACCATGACACCCACCAACACTGATGGGCCTGCTGCTGGCTTCTCCCACCTCAGGGGTACACACATATGGGGTTTCTTATAGGACACTCCTAGCTTTGGGTGTCCACACCCTAAGTTGCACTCTGGAAGACTGCTTCTGGGGCACAGTTTAGATTCACATGTCCTTCATCCCCCACCCTTGGGTAATGCACCCCCATGTCTCTAGGGTGGGGATATCCCAGGAGTCAAGGCACACCACTAACTTAAAGAGATCAAAGGCAAGGTCTGACCACCAGGCCTCGTCTAGTGGACCGAGCTACATCCTCAGTGTCTAAGAGCACTTTCCAAGTCACCTTGGTAGGGTTGTGGGGGTTGCTGAAGTTCAGCGTCAGAAGATACACCATAGCCATCTCATGGTTTCTCTGGCCTTGCAGAAGGGGGTTGCTTGGGTGTCTGACTGCTATCCAGTTGATGTCAGGTACAGGTGCTGGTCTGACAAGAGTTGCAGTAACCCAGCCAGTTCCTCCATCCACTTTAACAGAGGTCAAGGTGGTCAACAACACCAGGGATGGCCCTTTCCACTTTGCTTCCAAGTTTTCAGCATAATATCTCATACATATACCTAATCTCCGACTTGGTACTTGTGTGGACCCTCTGGGATATCTGTGTTATACTAGGCACTGAGTTGAGGCCACAATTGCCCTCACCAAAGCCTTGGAACTTGGGGCAGGAAGGAGAAATAACATCTAAATGGATAGCAGGTATGCCTTTGCCACTCTTGATATATAGCCCTGTGGATATGGGCTGTGGCTTTGGTGAGGGCAATTAGCTTCGCTTTCTGCGCCAACAGGCTTGGGGTGGGGGGTTCAACCCAGATGACATTTGTGCCACCTGGGCACAAGCAGCAGCACCTGCTTGTCTCTGACATTCATGAAGAAAACTGATCTCATCTGTAAACCAGGTAGCCTTGGGTTCTGGCAGGGGTCAGTCAGAGAGGTCTTTCTTGCATCCATGGGCTTTCCTCCTGGACCAGTTAGTTGTGGCCTGTTGGGCAGGAAGTGTATCTGGGCCCCATCTTGAAGAGCAAGACTTGCCCCAACAGAGGGTAGAGGCAGTCTGGGATGACCATAAATGAATGGGATAGCTGGCCCATCCCTAGGTATACTGTTCTTCAGGTAGTCTCCATGAATAAATTTTGGTGCCAGTGGCTCCTTGGACCCAAGATTTTTTTTTTCTTGGAAACAGATTCAACAGCTTGGAGGAGGACTGAGTGTTGAGCTCCTGTGTCTACCAAGAATTGAGTAGGTTTCTTCTCCACTCTCACAGTTACCCTGAGTTCTGGGAAGGGGTCCAAACCCCATCCTCTCCAGCTGCTATCTTCCCTCAGGGTTAACACCGTCACCGCTTGGGGTCACTTTTCCTAAGGCCTGGGATTTTCCACCCAACTTCTGTTTGTTAGGGCACTCTTGGGCCCAAATGCCCCTCTCCTTGCAATATGCACACTGGTTCTTTTCAAGAGGTTTTCTGTCTCTCTTTAGTTGGAATCTCCCTTTTCTTCTTTCCCTGACTACTGTAGCCAAGATTCTCTGTAAATTCCTTTCCTGTCACATTTCTTTTTTCATCTCCCTTTCATCTTCTTCCTTTCTCTTTCTCTGCTCCTTCTCCTCCTCTGTCTCCCTGTTATGGTAGACTTTCTCAGCAACCTGCACTAAATCCTCCAATGACTTATCCTGTAGTCCCTCTAGTGTCTGAAGATTTTTTGTGATATCTCTACTAGCCTGGTCTGTAGAAGCCATAGTCACAGTAGTTTTGTGCTTCTTGCTACTGGGTCATAGGGTGTATATTGGCGGAATGCCTCCGTGAGCTGCTCTAGAAAGGCTGTGAGTGACTCATCTGGTCCCTGCTTAACCTCACATACTTTGCTCAATTTGGAGGATCATTGTGCAGCTTCCTTGAGACCTCCCAACAGAGACTGGTGGTAGACCTTCAGTTACCCCTTACCTTCAGCCATATTAAAGTCCCAGTCAGGTCTAGTCAGGGAAAACCCGCTGTTGATGACAGCCTGGTCAATAGATGGTGCCCCTGTGTCTGAGGGAACATTCTTTCTGGCTTCCTTCATTATCTTTTCTCACTCTTCGGTAGTGAAGAGCACACTCATGAATTGTTGGATAGCATTTCAGGTGGGCTGATGAGTAAATTAAACAGTCTCAAATTAATCAGCCCCTTGGGGTGGTGTTGGGCCTTCCAGTTGTATAAGTTGGCTGAAGAGAAGGGCCAATATTGCAAAGCCTGATTTCCTGTATCATCTAGAGGACCATATGCCCTCAGCAGGAGAGCCACTGTGGTAGCAGGGAGGTGGCCCTCAGACTTCTGGTTCCCATGGAGGAACCAGAAAGTTGGGGGCCTCTTCCCACTTCTCCCTCCAGTAAAGAGAAGTCCCACATGGCCTGAGTATCCTGGGGCTGGTGTTGGCACTGGCACTGGAGGGGCTATGGGAGAAAGTGTAGGTGGTTATGGAGGAGGGGGTCTTGGAGAAACAAGTCTGCTCTTGAAGAGTTTGGGAGGATTGACTTCTTCTCAGGTCCAGATCCCTCCTCCCATGTTTCCTTTTTCCTGATGGCCAGAACCTCTGAGGTGAGTGTTGGGGAAAGAAATGCTTTTATCCATGGGGGTTTGGGTGTGTCCTCCACTAGATTCTTCCAGGTAACTATATGAGGCACTTGGTCCAAGTGCCTGAGGGATCCTGGCCTAAAGACTCTTTCCTCTACTGCTTTGATCATCTGCAAGTCAAAAGTCCCTATGGGTGGCCACTCTACTCCTAAGGTGGGCCATTTGGAGAAGCAGAGAGTAACTAACTTGCCCTTCTTTACTACCACTGACAAGTATTCTTCTCTTTTCCTAACTTCCCCCCAGTAGTAAATTAGGATCTTTAACAGGGTAGATTCAGTCTGCCCCATGTCCAAAAATGTCATCAGTCCAAGTCCAAGAACACAGACCAAGATAGCCAATACCAACAAACACAGAGAAAGACAGTCAACACATAGACAGTTCACCTCTGCCATGGGCCAGACAGTATAGCAAGACTTGGTTGGCTTCCACTGATAATGTGTATTGCTGTTTAAGCCCAAGAACACAGAGAAAGACAATCAACACACAGTTCACTCCTACCAGAGGCTCAGAAGCCAGGTTATAGCAAGACTCAGTGGGCTCCTGCCAATACTGTGTCTTGCTGTTTCCAAAAGGAGCAGAGCCCTGCTGACTCCCTCCTGAGGGCCTGAAGTGTTTTCCAGATTCCCCATGGTCAAGGTGTTAAGGCATGTCCGCATGCTGCAATTGACCACACTAGACCAGAGGCTTTCCAGCCAACATCACGCTCCTGAGCCAAAAGTGAAAGCAAAAGACAGAGAGACAAACACAAACACTTATGAGTAGGTGCCTTTTGCTGAGTTTGTTTTTTTCCCTCAATTAGTCTAGTGCTCGCTTGTGTGTGGGGCGGTGTCAGTCTCCTTGAGTCCCGGATGAGCCCCCAAATGTAAGAACTTCCCCACCCTCTGTCAGTGGTACTTACTTCAAGATGCCCCTGAGTGAGACACCGAGATGCATCAGTCTCTCGAGGTGAGTGATGAGAAGGTGCCTAAACAGTTAATTTTATTATGATGGATTCAGTTGATTTTATCAAATGTGAAGAATTCAGTGTCACCTGACAATCATAAGATTTAACCCAGTCATTAGTGAGTGCCAGGAATGTTTCCCATGCTCTTTGAGTATAAGTCATTCCTATTTCTTTTTCATGTAGTTGTATCTTGTTTACAACATACTCAGAAATGATAAGTCAAAAATATTATATATACCTATTTGTTTATGCCATTAAATTCGCTTTCTCTCTCCCTCCCCTTTATTTATCATCTATCTATCTATCTATCTATCTATCTATCTATCTATCTATCTATCATCTATCTATGAGCTCTCTTGTTAGGCTCTTGCTAAGTTGAACAAACTGGTCTGGAGATCACAATCCTGCCTTTGTATCCTGAGTTCTGGAATACACAAATAGCACAATGTTATACCTTCAACACACATCTTTTTTTGTTATATCTTCACCTATGATTTGTTACCCTAAGTACACTGTACAGAGCAGTGGGTTTTATCATAGCATTTTCATGCACGTGTTTCATGTTTATGATCAATTTACTGTTTTCATTACTGTCACTCATCACCAGTAGTTCTTTTTAATTCACATAATCCTATTTTTAATTTCATCCTGTATACACATACACCATATATATAAAGCTAGTTGATGCACAACTAGTTAAGCAGGAGAGATTAGATGATCATGGAACTCTCACTACCAACTGACACATGTACAATACCCTACATTTAAGGTTTAGGGATCATCATGGAAGATAAGATGGAAATACTTTAAGATTTACAGGATGACAGAACTACTGCACTTATGAAATCCCAACAATGTGTCTTGCAATAATATATACACACACATATGTATTTATTGCATATATATGTGTATATATCACATTATATGTATGTATAATAAGTTTTAATTTCCATATAAGAGGAAAAACCATTTGTTGTTATCTGTACAGTCTGTGTATTTTAATATAATGGTCTCCATTTCATTCTTCTTTGTGGCTTCTAAAGCCACCAAACCTTGGACTATAAATTTAACTCAAATTTGTTTATAATCCGAGGGAACAATTTAGTTTTTCCATTAGTATAAAAACCAACCAAATTAGACTTAACTTCCACTTCTTGCCCCTAAATGCTTGATTTTTCAAATTTAGCTCAAAAATTTCAGAGCAAGAGTTGATGTTTTCCAGAAATCCTATATCAACTTCTGATTCCTGGAAGTGATTCTCAGTAATGAACGAGGGTTAAGTATCCATGTGATTTTTGTCTGTTGGATTCAGTACGCTTTCTCTGAGTCACTCTCTCACAAGACCACTTAGGACCATCGGCAGTTGGTTAGGGCCGATGTGGAGCGATGGGAAGCTGTCTCTGTCATTGCTATCCTTTTTTACAATGTACTTCAGCTTGAAATGTTGCAGTATAGTCCATCTTCTCCCATCCTTAACTTCACTGTTAGCCCCTGTAAGGGTATAACTGTAATACAAGGCAGGCAAACAGATGTTGCCATGCTCTACAGAACCTTCCTACATACCAGTGTTACACATACAGTGTTCCTTGGATAGACACCATGTTCCAGGAGAGTGCACTAAAGTGAGCTTTTGGAGGAACAAGGGCAAATATGGCTTCTTTAAAAAGTAGGAGAAAATAAATAAGGACTCATGGAAAAGAGAGTATGTTTAGCTCCTGGATTGGCTCTATTGCAATAGATTATGTCTATTTCCTGTTTTAAAGGTATTTCTAAAAACTATTTTATATAAATATATTTTCTCATATGTATGTATGTGTCCCATATGTGTACAGGACCAGTGGAAACCAGAAGTGGGCATCATATACCCTGAACTGAAGTTCCAGAGGATTGTGAGCCATATTATGTGTGCGAGGAATCGAATCCAGGTCCTCTCTAAGAGTAGCAAGAGACCCTAACCAAACCACTGAGCCATCTTTTCAGCACCTACTTTCTGTTTGAAGTTAAAAATCATACCTAATGGTTCCAGGTTTGATTAGGGGTACAAGGAGAATAAATTGACAGCAAAGTGTAATATTTGGATAAAAATATGCCTTATCAATTAAAATTCATAGTATTTTTTTAAAATATGGATTTATGAAAGTAAAAGAAAATTAAATAAAATGATTTTGAACGCTGACTTTTCTTTTTAATATTTAAACATGGCAGAAGGAAAACAAAGATTTTCTAATTTTTAATGGACAAAATAAATAAACATGCATTTGCTTGCTTAAATATCATAGAAACTATATATTTCAACAGATCTTAATGCTTGAAAAATGAATTACAAAGTTAAAATTAACTCACGAGGCCTGTTCTTTCCAGAAATACTATTGGCTATTACTTGTCTGTGGGTGGATTTAATTCCCATAGAATTTCAGCCACTGATACATTGTGTATCCTGCATTATGCCCTCGTTCCAGTAAATACCATCCTACCCTTACTTGGGGAAAGAAATCTCAAAATCCCAATTTATCCAGGGGGGTCACACGTAAAAGGAAGACAAGAATGTAAAAAGCAGATTTTGGGGGGTAGAAAGATTCAGCTGGAGAAGCATGGAGTTGTGAGTGAGACTTAAAATTCATTACATAAATATATTAAAGTGTCTAAAATAAAAACAAAATGTTTTATCATTCTTAAAAATGTCCTCTACTGTCTAACTAGAAAGAAAGTTTGGAAATTTATGGACCAGAGAGTGTGTTCAGAACTTATGTAGGGAATTAGAAATGTAACAGGTTAAACATACTTAGTGTTTTGATAAACTAAGATTATGAGTGAATAGAATAATGCATATATGATTATCTGATTTTTCACATAGTTTATTGGACTGGTTTATAAAATCTACTTTCAATATTTAATACTTCCTCCATGTTTGATTGGGATGCAAGGAGAAGAAATTGACAGCGAATGGTAATATTTGGATAAAAATATGCCTTATCAATTGAAATTCATAGTATTATTTATAAAAACTGTGGATTTATGAAAGTAAAAGCTATGATTCTTTGAAAATTAGCAAAGAAAGATGAAGAAGAAACAGTTATCACTTCAAATAAATGATTGTATAATGTTTTATCCCAATATTTTTTGATATATGGATATTTTAATGTAATTAAAATCATAGTGAATTTATAGCAGACACATTTCACTTAAATACTATCTTAACTNTCAGTATTATATACTTAATTTTAATGAATGTCTGAGTCCATGATATATCATAAGCTCAGAATTGTTTTTGTAATTATTCAGTGATCTGTATGTCATTTTTACATTTCTATTTCATCAAACATATATTTGTAAAAGTAGAATTTTAGGGTAAAATTATCCAGAGATTTAAAACCTTTATACTTTGTGTTGTTTTAGAGAAGGATCCTTAAACTGATATAATGAGATTAGGAGAGTAATCATTTGTATCCTCTTTAGCATAAAGTATCAATTTTGGGGACTGTTAGNTTAAAAAACATTTCATATTTAATACATATGATTAACAACTCATTGACTGTTTTCTCTCTGCTTTATGTGTGTGTTTAAATTATTTTCACTAGAGAACATTATTCAAATTACATTAAAATATTAGTAAAGTTTTATAAACATTACTAAATATTGTCTAAAAAAATATGTAGACTAAACAAACATCAGATATTTGATTTTTTTTTATACAGATATACCATAGAATTTACAGTCTTTTAAAGTATTAATTTAATAAAGTTTGATAGTGAAATTTCTTCTGGGATACTTCATTTTTGCTATTTGTTCTTCAGTGAATGTTGAGAGTTTATCTAAGAGTTGTTCAATGATGTGTGCATACATACAGAGATAAGAACAGTATGTGCTCACCATGTGTCCTCATTTCTCTGGCATGCCAATGTACTACTTTACAGGACTTTAGGTTGCACTTAATGTCAACAGGCACAGATGTTGGTATAATATGGCTTTGTGTTGGGGGGGATGTCTGAATCTCTTGGATATTCCTAGTAACAATAAAGGGCCCTTCAAGTGGAAGAGCAGGAGAGAAGTGGAGGTCAGCAAGAGTATTACTCAGCCTGCCTCTGCTGGCTTTACAGTTAAAGCAGCCAGTCCCTGGACCTGGAACTGATTATTTCTGGAAATGATTATTTCTTGGAGACTCCACAAGAAAAGTAGCCTGTGAAGATGATACAGGGATCTGTGTCAGGATTCTGACTTCAGAAATAAGATTAACACATCTGTGTTGTTTTAAAATCTCAGCTTGGAGAAAGGGTTTTATTACCAGTGTCAAACTATGTTTCCCTGGCACTGTGATGCCTACATGTAAACTCATAATTTGGGCAGGAAAGCAGGAAAGCAGGAAAGGAAGCAGGGAAGCAGGGAAGCAGGAAAGCAGGAAGGAAAGCAGGGAAGCAGGAAGGAAAGCAGGGAAGCAGGAAAGCAGGAAGGAAAGCAGGGAAG
>NC_034600.1:13697681-13700577 GCF_900095145.1 Mus pahari
TTTTTTTTTTTTTTTTTTTTTTTTTTTTTTTTTTTTTTTGTACTTTAGTAGATAGATTGAGGGCCAATTTCAAAACTATAAGATCCTTCTTATCTTTAAGAATTCACTCAGGTTGATTTTTGTGTAGAATTTTGTGTTTCAATGTGCAAGGTATTTGGACTTCTTTGGAGTTCAGTTTTTCTAAATGTTCTCATTGATTTATTAACTCAGTAAACTAAGAATTATGTGTGTGTGTATATTTGTGTATGAGCAACACACAGACATAGAGATAGAAGATAGACTGATAGGTAGATGGACGGATGGATGGATAGATAGATAGATAGATGTCATGTAGCCCATGCTTACTTGAACTTGCTGGGTACCCAAGGCTACTCTTGAATTCCAGAAGTCTCACAATGCCTTGTAAGTACTGAAATTACAGGTGGGTGCTACCATACCACCATGTGTGGCAGTGTTTTGTTGTTTTATAAAATGTGGGTAACATACAATAAAAGGCCACTGGTTTCTCCTTTCAGGGAGGCCAATGGTTTATTAAGACAAATGTACAGTAACAGGAAATCAGTGGGCCAAACTTCTAATAACTTTGCAAAAGAGATAATTAGGGACCCTGTTATTTCTTCTTTAAGACATTGTAGATTTTATTAACTGATGATCTACTGTGGTTTTCTGCCCCTACCTTTAGCACAGTCTATTCTTCAGATAAAAACAGAGTAAGGTGTTTCAATAGTGTATTCAATCCCTTGTAGGTTCTAGAGTTCATGTAAGTTCTATACAAGAGGAGACCCAAACCACAAACATCTAGACTAAGCAAGTTCCCTTTGGGCTTTGGGCCTTATTTTCCCTCATTTTGCAGGACCCTTCCTCTGAACATTAGCCAGTTTTTGTCCCGACTTTCTCAGGACTGCTGCTTCAAGGTCCTCATACATTGTCTTCCTAATCTTCAGGGCATCCTGAACACTGAACAGGGTTGTGTTTTCTTCCATCCTCTATCTTCTGCCCTGACTTCCTGGTTTTATTCATTCTCCTTCACTTGCCATGAGGAGTAAGTAGCTCCTAGGTAGGACTTTTAGATAATATGAGCAAGGTTGAATTTGCAGAGTATAAAATAAAGTTGGTACAGGATAGGTGTTAAAATAGTTTTGAATTCATGATTGAATAAGGGGTATTTTATTTAAATTGGAACTGTCAACAAAAAATTTTCCTGTAAGGGGTCACATCTAAAATTGGTTTTAAAAGAGAGTTAAGTGTGACTCTGAAAAAGAGAGAAGTGACATTTCAAGCAGAAGAAAAGATAGAGATTATAAAGGCAAGATGTAATCTAACTGTGTAGAGCCCATTCTAATCTCCACTCTGTTAATTTCTGGTGTGGAGGGATAGATGTGCCCTTTCCCTAGCCTTGAATAGGCTAAACAAACCTCCCACTATTTTTACAATCTGGCTGGTGTCTGGAGCCTGGCCTTGCTGCATTTGCGACTTCCTAACTGAGCCTTTGAGGAGTTGACCACCTGCTGAGCTTGCTTTGCAACTAAATCCAAGTGAAACAAAGGGATATGTCTGTGGGTTTTGCCTATATAAATGCAGAGCTGAAAATTAAACTTTGAGCCATGATCAAAGTTTGTCTTGGCTGCTTCCTTCTCTTGCCACCGCCCAAACCCCCACCCCCCACCTCAGCTCATCCATGGCTGCTGGACAGCTACAAATAGGGATTGAGGCCGAAGTAAATATGACATATTCCCTTCAGTGACCAATATGTTAGCCTACATAGGTGGTTACCGTTCACACTCCTCGGGCATATGTGAAAGCTTTTGAAGAAAATATACAAATATACAACTTAAATTTGAAAGAACACTCTGGTGGTCAAGGCAATGGATCAGAGATAATGGGAGAAAGGAAGAACAGCAAGAAGGCTAAAATCCCAACCCTGTGTTGCTCTGATTGTGAATTTACACCTGTGAGCACACAATTCTACTCATCTTCCAAAATTGTTGGAACCCAAGTGGCAAAGCTTTGCACCAAGGGTGCTGAGCTGCACTCACAAGAGGACCTGCCTGTTGTTTCCTGTGTAGCTATTAGTTTTCCAATTCAGATTGCAAGATTCTTTCTGTTCTCAATGGAAATGGATGTTGCAGACATGTAGATTCTGATCTTTGCATATCAATAGGAGTGCAGTGGTGTTTTGTATGAGGAATGGAAGCATAAAACATGTCCACATATGTGCTTCTACTCATATACTCACATGTATGGTTTTTGTATGTAAGTATGTCAGGAGGATGGAAATGCTAATCTTGCAAATATATATTTGGGCAACAATATTTATTTTCTTTCTTTCTTTCTTTCTTTCTTTCTTTCTTTCTTTCTTTCTTTCTTTCTTTCTTGTTTCCCATGTTTCTATTTTCAAATTTCAAAGTATATTTTAGTCACATATTTACTCTGGGCTGAATTTTCTCATAAATTTCATATAATGTTAATCTAAATTTTAGAATTTTAGGATATGGCTTCCTTTATCTGGAAGCACAAACTTATGTTTAGGAGAAGAAAAAGAATAAGTAAAGGAATGAATATCGTTTCACAAAGAAATTGAACAGTTGTTCATATTATTAACATTTTGGCCTTTCCACAAATAGATTGGGAAAGGATCTTTACCAATCCTAAATCAAATAGGGGACTAATATCCAATATATATAAAGAACTGAAGAAGACAGACTCCAGAAAACCAAATAACCCCATTAAAAAATGGGGCACAGAACTAAACAAAGAATTCTCAACTGGAGAATATCGAATGGCTGAGAAGCACCTCAAAAAATGTCCAACATCCTTACCATCAGGGAAATGCTAATCAAAACAATCCTGAGATTCCACCTCACACCAGTCAGAATGGATAAGATAAAAAATTCTG